>NW_028225179.1:65465553-65520553 GCF_052327205.1 Somniosus microcephalus | reverse complement strand
TTGATGCTGGCTGAACAATTTAAATTTTACGCCAGAACCCAGAGGCAAGATGAAAGCAATGCGGAATACTTAGTCGAACTGCGTAAGCTAGCGAAATACTGCCAGTTTAGAGGGAATTTGACAGAGGCGCTGCGGGACAAGTTTGTATGCGGATTGTCCAAAGAAAGCACGCAGAAGCGACTTCTGGAAGAAAACGACCTCACACTGGACAGGCTCATAGCTTCATCGCACGAAGCCGCAGCGAAAGGGACGGCGGAAATGCAGCTAAAGGCGGCGGCACTCGGGGTGGACCAAATTACTGCAAGCACTTCCAAATGCTACCGTTGTGGAAAGACAATGCACGACCAGAATCAGTGCTGGTTTAAGAATCAAGAGTGTAGGAAATGTGGCAAACTGGGTCACATCACGAAGGTATGCAGGTCCGGAAAGAAGACCAACAAACAAAGGAAGCCACCACCACAAGAAAAGTACAACAAGGTGCATCAGGTGGCTGAAAAGAGTTCAGACGAACAAAATTCAGACTCAGACCCAAACAGCCAGGAGTTGGATAGTCTGAGAATCCACAATGTGGGTAAAGTAATTGATCTACAGACGATCTGGGTCACACTAAAAATAGCTGGAGTCCAAGTACGAATGGAGCTGGACACGGGATCAGCTGTATCAGTCATCAACCAAAAGGACTATCACCGGCTATTCTCTCACATACCCTTAAGAAATACCAAATTCGTATTACAGACATACACGGGGCATCATGTATACCCCCTGGGAAAAATACGAGTCAAGGTGAGAGATAGGGGTAAAGAACACCCACGAATGTATCTGTACGTACTACCTGAGGGAGGACCACCACTTCTGGGACGGGAGTGGATCAAGAAAATAGACATGGAATGGCACTACCGACAAGCAATGACGAGTGAGGACTCGGTGCAGACAAGCAGCTCAGACTCCGAGCCGGAAGACGATAAGTCCAGCTTATGTATGAAAAACAAGGTTAACATGAACTCACGGACTAAGGTTGGGAAATTGATGGCGTGCATAAAGACAGAGAATTCTGAGTCTGTTCAAGCTACAGACATATGCATTACAGAGGAACACTGGGCTAGAACTCAACGTTATGTCAAAGTACAACGACAATTAGAACAGTTGAGTGCCCGTCTCGTACAAGAGATGAAAACAATGAAAAAGTTCTATGACACCAAATGGGAGAGTCTGGAAAGACAACAGAACCTACTGGCTCAAGCAGAGAGCGACCATAGAGCCATCGTGACCAATTACCGATCACATCTCCCTGATGATGTTCAGGGGTTAGAATATTTGCATGATCTAGAGATACAGCAGAAGGGCAAATCACGCTACACTGAGGGTTTTGTTCTGCAATTAGAGACGGAGCTAGTGCAGGCAAAGTTAAGAGAAGTTGAATCACAGGGTGCTCTTAAGGAGATGCAGAAACAAATCTTGGACATGGAAAAGAGAAACGCTTCTTTACCTGATGAGAATAATGTGGCCATGTTGCAAGAGGAGCTTATAGGGGCGAAACTGAAAGAAGCTAAGCAAAGGATGTTGGAACTTGAAACGCAGAACCAAATCAGCGGTAATCAGCTATGTCAAGCAGAGAAGGAGTGCAAGGGTCTACAGGAGAAGATGCAATATCTCTCAGCCCAGAATAAGGGGCTACTCACTCAGTTAAAAGAGAGTAAACGGGAAATGGCTGAGATAGACTGCAAGAATAAAGAAGAATTGATGGCAGTGAGACTTCGAGAGGCAGATAGCATAGCAGCCTTGGCTGAACTCCAACAGGAAATTGCAAAAAAACCAATTGCAGAGGAATCTTCAGGAAGCCAGGATTTTATTCCAGTTCATCTCTACGACTTGTTGCAAGCAGAGTGTAACGAGTTGAAAGAACAGTATGAACAGGCCCAGACTACAATCCTGGAAGGGGTTAACTTGGCAACCTCCGAAAAGCTAGTGTTGGTGAAAGCATATGAGCAACTAAAGGTTGAACATGAGCAACTGAAGGTTGACCATGAGCAAGAAGTCCAAAGGCTGCAGGAAATGTTTGATGAGCTTCAGGCCAAGGCTGACTCATCGGTAAAGATTCCATCCATAGATGAAAAATTAGTGGTGGAAGACATGGCAGAACATGAAATGCAGGATGTCCAAGAACTCGTTAAATTATTAAAGGAAACACAAAATAAATATGAAGCGGCAATGGCCGAGGTCCAACGACTTGAAGAACAGATGCGACTGGAAATCTTTTCAGTGGAAGAAAAGGGAACTGTAAGAAACACAGAGACCGTAAGAATGGGCCATGAACATGAGCTTAAATCGTCAGAGGAGAAGGGTTTGGAGCTCTCAAAAGTTATGGAAATAGCCGAGGTTGCAACACAGACTGAGAAGATGGCAACAGAGCAACCCTTAGATACCAAAAGTACGCTGACTCATGTCAAGGTTGAACAACAGAACGCTGAAACAACTGCTCCGGTAGAGGGATTGAATAGTCTGATCAATCAATCTCCAAAGGAAGTTGAAGTATTAAAATCACAAATGAGGTCAGTAGTAAACAACTTGCTGAAAGCCCAGAAAAAGTTAGAGGAAGCGGAACACGTGAAGAAGTCTCTTCAGGAAAGATGTCTGGATTTGGAACAAAAGCTGGCTGACGTCCAGCTGGGTAGGGAGGACATAGAAGACCCTCTCGCTGACCTGTCGGACGACTCCGAATATTATTATGTCCTGTCCTGCCCAACTTGTAACTTCGACTCCCACCATACAGATATCATGGAGGAGCACCGAAAGTCTACGGAACATCGGGAGAAGGTGGCTCTACTACGGAAAAAGGAGGAAGAGAAGGAGGAACTGCGCATGCAGCTGGCAGCTGACAGTGGAGCCCAGAGAGTCTCCAAGAAGCAGAAAAGGAAAAGTCGAAACAGAAGATGACCCATCTGAACCATTATTACCTCTACCAGATCACACACGTGGTCCCTCCGAACGGAGCCAATTCAGTTCGGAAGTTCAAACTGTTAAATCCATGGAAGGACTATTGAATGAGTCACTCCAGCAATATGAACTGTTTTCCACAGAGACTGAATCTGTGATCTGTTTTGACATGAAGTTATATATGTTATTATGTTATGTTAAACATGAAGTTATATGACGTTGACTCCATCGAGAGTATATCTGTAAATTGTTATATGACGTTGACTCCATCGAGAGTATATCTGCAAACTGTTTATATAAAATTGAAGATTGTATGTTTAACGGGATTCTGTAAGTAATAAGCTAGGAAGGGAGGAGTGTTGTGTATGTAACCGTTTACCTTTAAGGGAACTATAGAATGTAACCGTTCGCCTTTAAGAGCACTACTTTCGGGTGGCACTATGTATTGGCTCATGTATACTGTAATACCGATAGTGACCACACCAGTATATAAGGGTTGTGATACGTTAACTAGGGCAGAATCGCCCGAGCCTCTGAATAGTAAAGACGTGTTTTATTTTGTTAACAGTGGAGTCTGTGATTATTTATAATACAACCCACAGACTTAACACATACAATATTACTTTTAAACAATATTAATTTTAAACAGTCTTTGTACTTCATTTGGTACGTTCAATATTAATTTTAAACAGTCTTAATTTTAGACAGTCCTCAGGTTGTGACATGTTGTTACATATTTGGCCCCAAGGTATGGTCTGTCTCCTTCTCCTAGGACTAATCTCAATTTTGACAGATCATCCAATTCCTTGAAATCTGGGGTTGTTTGGCTTAGCTTGTTGAATAATATGTTTCTCTCTCTGTCTCTCTCTCTTTCTCTCTCTGTCTCTCTCTCTCTTTCTCCCTCTGTCTCTCTCTCTCTCTTTCTCTCTCTTTCTCTCTCTGTCTCTCTCTCTCGTCTCTCTCTCTGTCTCTCTGTCTCTCTCTCTCTCTCTCTCTCTGTCTCCCTTTGTCTCTCTCTCTCTCTGTCTCTCTCTCTCTCTTTCTCTCTCTGTCTCTCTCTCTTTCTTTCTCTCTCTGTCTCTCTCTCTTTCTCTCTCTGTCTCTCTCTCTCTTTCTCCCTCTGTCTCTCTCTCTCTCTGTCTGTCTCTCTCTCTCTCTCTCTCTCTCTTTGTCTCTCTCTCTCTCTCTCTCTCTCTGTCTCTCTCTCTCTCTCTCTCTCTCTCTCTGTCTCTCTTTCTCCCTTTGTCTCTCTCTCTCTCTGTCTCTCTCTCTCTCTTTCTCTCTCTGTCTCTCTCTCTTTCTCTCTCTGTCTCTCTCTCTCTTTCTCCCTCTGTCTCTCTCTCTCTCTTTCTCTCTCTTTCTCTCTCTGTCTCTCTCTCTCGTCTCTCTGTCTCTCTCTCTGTCTCTGTCTCTCTCTGTCTCTCTCTCTTTCTCTCTGTCTCTCTCTGTCTCTCTCTCTGTCTCTCTTTCTCTCTTTGTCTCTCTCTCTCTCTGTCTCTCTGTCTCTCTCTGTCTCTCTCTCTCCCTGTCTCTCTCTCTCGGTCTCTCTGTCTGTCTGACAGTCTCTCTCTGTCTCTCTCTCTCCATTCTAGCTCCATTTTCAGTTACTCTTCCTATGGGCTCCCCTGATTCCGGCACATACACCATCTGTCACCACAGACCTGGAACTCACAGATGGCAGATGAAAGGTGATACGGCGGCCCCTGGACTCAACTCCAGCCCAAGCTGTCCACAGGCAAAGACTCCAACTCTCTCTATTTGGGATCTCCCTCTGCAGTTGCCCCCTACCCTCACGACCCCGAGTCTCTCTCTCTCTCTCCGGGATCTCCCTCTGCTGTTTCCCTCGCAGACCCCGAATCTCTCTCTCTTTCTGGGAGCTCCAACAAAAACAACATCTTGTATTTATATAGCACCTTTAACCTAGTAAAACATCCCAGGGCCCTTGACAGGAGCAATTATCAAACAATATTGGACACTGAGCCACACAAGGAGATATTAGGGCAGGTGACCAAAAGCTTGGTCAAAGAGGTAGGTTTTAAGGAGCGTCTTAAAGGAGGAGAGTGTAAGGTTTGAAAATTTCTGCACAACCCCAGAATACAAGGAAAGTCATTTTTAAAATGATTTTGGGAACATCACAGAAGAAATCTGTAAAAGGGGTAAAAGTGTGGTTGGGCCAAACAGAAGATTTCAAAGAGCTAATTTAAGGAAGAGACTTTTGGACTGTTTTTAAAGAGTTAATGGGCAAAAGGGATTTATAACAAAATCCCAGGAAGATTTGGCTGGTTTAAAAGACATGTTCAGGCTTGCAAAAAGCTGGAACAACGGGGAGGCGGGGTGAGCCCCCGAGGTTTGGATATTGGACTGTCTAAGGAATGTTCAGGGCCACCCCAGTTTTACATAAGGACAATGAGGCCTGTTTTCCCGCCAAGAAGTCGCAGAGCCAGGTATCGAATAAACAGGACATGTCCCCAGCTATACAAAAGAAAGAACATTTGCCCTACAGATTACCACAAACAAACCACCGTCCAAAGTCAATTAAGAGATTGACAAACATTTTGCATTTTAAAACTGGTTTCAAGGCAATCCCGAAACCAGTTAAAGGCCGATTAAGTTTGGATGAGCCATCCCCTAAACTTGTTAAGTTTGGATCGGCCATCCCCGAAGCTCATTAAAGTTTTAAAGGACATTAAAAATAACGAGCCCGCCAAATTTAACAAATGAAACCGAGATTTAGCAGTCAGATAAGCCAGGCCCCAAATTAGTATAATTGAGGCCTGCCTTTTCAGTTCAGCAGTACAGTACAGTCAAGTACAGTTCGGAACACAGACGGCAGAAACAGTGAGACAGTTCAAACGGACAGCCAGTCCGAGTTCAAGTTCAGCCAACCAGCTCAAGAGAGAGATCATCATCGGAGACTCGAAGGAAGAAAGAAGAAACAGAGATCGCGGCAACCAAAGGCCTACAGAAACCAACAACCGCCAATATTACCACCAACCAGGTAATACTGGGCCACCACGACCAACAAGAAACCAACCGCCGAAAAACTCACGAATCAAAGACTTGTTTCCACTCTACAGGCTAATCTGACTTACTCCTGGGTAAGATTTGGACACAAAAACTCTAAAACTAGCCCTAACAAAAGAAAATTGGGTACTTACCCGATAGATCCAACAGAGCGACTAACCGCATCAGCGGACCAAACCTAACTGAAGACCCAAAGCAGGTGCAGTCTTCTACCACGTCCGAGGTACGGCAGGCCTCAACCGCCACAACTAAAGAGAACCCCGAAATCGCGAACCTCTACAACTGTCAAGAAAGTCGTTTTGGTGAGCATTTCCTGGTCCTCTGGATTCCAGCCTAGCTAGTGTAGTGGGGTTGGGAGGGTAAGGGTTTTTGTGTATTGTAATTCTCCCTCGTTTATTCCGTGTGTTCTCCACCCTTTTAAAGTATAAGTTTTATTGTATTGTATATTTTCCTGTCTCAAAATTAAAGACCTGAATTCTTTTGACTAACCCAGGTGTCTGTTGCAAGTTTATTACAACCCCCAAATAAGTCCACAGTCTAGAACAAAAAGGGAGTGGGAGCGATTCGAACCACTCAAAGGAGACAGAAGTGAAGTTGACAAACAACCCTCACTGCCACCCCTTACAAGAGAGAGAGAAAGCGAGGTGGAGATGTTTATGCAGGGAATTCCAGAGCTTAGGGCCCTGGCAGCTGAAGGCACGGCCACCAATGATGGAGCGATTAAAATCTCGGAAGCTCAAGAGGCCAGGATTGGAGGAGCACAGTGATCTCGGAGGACTGGAGGAGGTTACAGAGATAGGGAGGGGAGCGAGGACATGGAAGGATTTGAAAAGAAGTTGGGAAAGGCCACTGAGTTACCCACTGGACCAGGCAGTCCGCAGGGCTGGAAATCTGGGGGATGCAGACGGGGTTATGACGATGGACTATTATCAGAGGTTATGACATCAGCCAATCAAGGTTTCCATGAAAATATGCAGAGAATATGATACTCAAAGCCACAGTGCTATGATCCCAGTGTTAATCATAATCCAACTAAAATCAGACCCACTGTTTCACTTCTTATTAAAGTTAAACTTTAACAAAAACAGAGCCAGTGGCACAGTGGGTAGCACACTCGCACTCCAGAGGCTTGAGCACAAAAAAGCTAGGCCGACACTCCAGCGCAGTGCTGAGGGAGTGCCGCACTGTCGGAGGTGCCGTCTTTCGGATGAGACATTAAACCGAGGCCTCGTCTGCCCACTTGGTGGACGTAAATGATCCCACGGACACTTTTGGAAGAGGAACACGGGAGTTCTCCCTCTCTCGATTAACACCGCCAATAGAAAAATGGCAGATTAACAGGGCCATTCATAATGGTTACTGTTTGTGAAATCTTGCTGTGCGCAAAATGGCTGCAGCTTTTTCTTATGGGATGTGGGCGTCATTGGCAAGGCCAGCATTTATTGCCCATCCCTAATTGCCCTTGAGAAGGTGGTGGTGAGCCGCCTTCTTGAACCGCGTCAGTCCGTGTGGTGAAAGTACTCCCACGGTGCTGTTAGGGAGGGAGTTCCAGGATTTTGACCCAGCGATGATGAAGGAACGGTGATATACTTCTAAGTCAGGATGGTGTGTGACTTGGAGGGGAACTTGGAGGTGGTGGTGTTCCCATGCGCCTGCTGCCCTTGTCCTTCCAGGTGGAAGAGGCCGTGGGTTTGGGAGGTGCTGCTGAAGAAGCCTTGGCGAGTTGCTGCAGTGCATCTTGTAGATGGTACACACTGCAGCCACGGTACACTGGTGGTGGATGGAGTTAATGTTTAAGGTGGTGGATGGGGTGCCAATCAAGCGGGCTGCTTTATCCTGAATGGTGTCGAGCCTCTTGGGTGTTGTTGGAGCTGCACTCATCCAGGCAAGTGGAGAGTGTTCCATCACACTCCTTACTTGTGCCTTGAAGATGGTGGAAAGGCTTTGGGGAGTCAGGAGGTGGGACACTCGCCACAGAATACCTAGCCTCTGACCTGCTCTTGTTGCCACAGTATTTATGTGGCTGGTCCAGTTAAGTTTCTGGTCAATGGTGACCCCCAGGTTGTTGATGGTGGGGGATTCGGCGATGGTAATGCCATTGAATGCCAAGGGGCGGTGGTTAGACTCTTGTTTGTTGGAGATAGTCATTACCTGACACTTCTGTCGTGCGAATGTTACCTGCCACTTATCAGCCCAAGCCTGAACATCATCCAGGTCTTGTTGCGGGCATGGACTGCTTCATTATCTGAGGAGTTGTGAATGACACTGAACACTGTGCAGTCATCAGCAAACATCCCCATTTCTGACCTTATGTTGGAGGGAAGGTCATTGATGAAGCAGCTGAAGATGGTTGGGCCTAGGACACTGCCCTGAAGAACTCCTGCAGCGATGTCCTGGGGCTGGGATGATTGACCTTCAACCACCACAACCATCTTCTTTTGTGCTAGGTATGACTCCAGCCAGTGGAGATTTTTCTCCCCGATTCCCATTGACTTCAGTTTTATTAGTGCGCCTTGATGCCACACTCGGTCAAATGCTGCCTTGATGTCAAGGGCAGTCACTCTCACCTCACCTCTGGAATTCAGCTCCTTTGTCCATGTTTGAATCAAGGCTGTAATGAGGTCGGGAGCCGAGTGGTCTTGGCAGAACCCAAACTGGGCATCAGTGAGCATGTTATTGGTGAGTAAGTGCCGGTTGATAGCACTGTCGATGACACCTTCCATCACTTTACTGATGATTGAGAGTAGGCTGATGTGGCGGTAATTAGCTGGATTGGATTTGTCCTGCTTTTTGTGGACAGGACATACCTGGGCAGTTTTCCACATTGTCGGATAGATGCCAATGTTGTAGCTGTACTGGAACAGCTTGGCTAGAGGCGCGGTTAGTTCTGCAGCACAAGTCTTCAGCAGGACAGCTGGGATGTTGTCGGGGACCCTAGCCTTTGCTGTATCCAGTGCGCTCAACTGTTCCTTGATATCAGGTAGAGTGAATTGAATTGTCTGAAGATTGGCTTCTGTGATGGTGAGGACCTCGGGAGTAGGCCGAAATGGATCATCCACTCGGCACTTCTGGCTGAAGTTGGTTGCAAACGCCTCAACCTTGTCTTTTGCACTCACGTGCTGGGCTCTGTAGTGTATGTGCCTTTAAGTCAGAACTACTTTTACAGCTCCTGTATACTGTAGTACCGGCAGTGACCACACCTGTATATAAGTTTGCGCATGCCTCTGTACCCCCAGTCTTGAGACTACCCTCCTCCAGTAAAGACCTGTTTATTGTTAAGTTACAGCATCCGTGTGATTATTGAATAACAGCATATCCTCAGAATCATGGATCTAACAGTGGCGACGAGTGTTGATTCGAATCTATCTGCAACAAAAAAAAAGGTCGAGGCCAGGAACACGGGCGTCGACCACGAGCAACCGCCCAGTCGTCAGGCAGAGAGTGAACATCGCAGGGGAGGCTGTGGAGAGCCGGGCTTGGTTCCCCAGCCACGACAATCAGCAAGAGACTGACGACAGGTCCAGCGCAGACCCTTCCCGGACAGCGGCGGCTGGAGCCGACCGACGGCAGAGAGAAAGCCGAGCAGCGTCGACGGGGTAAGACAAAGGGTGAAGAGCGCAGGGCGCAGCCGGTGGTTGAACACCGAGCGGCGTCGAGAAAAAGAAAACAAACCAGAGAGAGAGAGGGTAAAGAAACAGCCGGGTCCAAGACCGAGCGGCGTCAAATAAAAATTTTTTTTTTAAAAGAACACGCAGAGCACAGCCAGGGCTCACGGGCTGAACAGGGTCCACGGGGAGAAGAAGGGAGAGCGCGGAAGAAGCCATTGAGCCGTGGAGAAGAAGGAAGTGTGCGGGAGACGCCATTTTTAGAAGCCGCAGCGGAGAAGAAGGGCGAGCGCGGGAAGGAAGGAAAGCGCGGGAGATGCCATTTTGTGCCAGCGGAGAAGAAGGGGAAGCGTGGGAGACGCCATTTTTGACAGTTAACTCACACCCAGGGATGCCGAAGAGTGGCAGTATCTCTACGTTCAACAATGAAGTCGAAGATTGGGCGACATATGTGGAACGTATTGAGGTGTACTGCAGGGCGAATGAAGTGCCAGATGCTCATAAAGCACTGGTTTTGTTAAATTCTATGGGTGCAAAAACTTATGGGTTATTGCGAAATCTAATAACCCCAGAGAAGCCGGTGAACAAGAATTTCGAAAGCATAGTAGGAATCCTACAGGACCACTTAAACCCCACACCGCTGCTGATAGCAGAACGATTTAAGTTCCATAAAAGGAACCAACACAAACACGAAAGCAATGCTGAGTACCTAACGGAACTGCGCAAGCTATCGAAACACTGCCAGTTTGGAGCGGGACTAGCAGATACGTTAAGGGACAAGTTTGTGTGTGGGCTACAAAATGAAGGTACCCAGAAACGGCTTCAATCAGAAAAGGATCTTATGCTGGACAAAGCTTTCAGTTTGGCAGTATCACACGAAGCAGCCGCAAGGGGTGCTGCAGAGATACAACGGAGGCCGCAAGAATATGGCACCAATGAAATGTCCAATGGAACAGGGAAGTGCTATCGCTGCGGCAGAACAACACATGACCAGAAAGATTGTTGGTTCAAGGACCAAGTGTGCAGAAAGTGTGGGAAAGCAGGACACATAGCAAGAGTCTGCAGGTCTGGGAAGAAAACCAACAGTAAGAAATCTCCACAGGAGAAGTTCAAAAAGGTACACCAGGTGATGGACAGTGGTTCAGATGAACAGAAAAGTGACACAGACTCCGGAAGCAAGGAGCTGGGTTGTCTGAAACTACATAAGGTAACCAAAACGGAGGATCACCAGACTATCTGGGTTACACTCAAGATAGACGGAGTCCAAGTGAAAATGGAATTGGACACAGGATCAGCCGTAACAGTCATAAATCAAAGGGACTACAAGTGGCTATTTTCACACATACCCTTGAAAGCTACCGAGATTGTCTTGAAGATGTATATGGGGCAAAAAGTCTACCCCAAAGGAAAAATAAGGGTGAAAGTGATATATAAAGGTCAGGAAATACCTAGAATGGATATAAATGTATTGCCAGATGGAGGACCACCACTGCTAGGACGTGAATGGATCTGGAAGATACAATTAGATTGGCATTCCATACAGGCACTGAAGGTTGATGCCAAAAAGGATGACGACGTCACACCTGGACGACTGTCAAAAATGCTAACTGACGCAAAAGTAGTGTTCCAGGAGGGACTAGGAACACTAAAAGGCATAACAGCAATGATTAAAATAGAGGAAAATGCAAGCCCAAAGTTTCTGAAGGCCAGACCAGTGCCTTATGCAATCAGACCAGCTGTTGAAGCAGAGCTGGAAGGGTTGGAACATTCACAAGTACTGTCCAAAGTGGTCTGGAGCGAGTGGGCTACACCCATCATTCCTGTAATGAAGAGGTCGTTGAGTAATACGCCTGGGGAACCAATGAAGGTCCGCATCTGTGGGGATTTTAAGGTGACAGTGAACCCAGTCCTTCACACGGTACAATATCCGCTTCCACGATTTGAGGATATTTTCGCCTCGCTATCTGGAGGTAAACGCTTCACCAAAATTGATCTAGCCCAGGCGTAGCTGCAAATGGAGGTAGAAGAAGTTTCGAAACAATACCTTACGATTAACACTCATAAAGGTCTCCATCAATACAACCGGCTGGTGTTCAGAGAAGCCTCCGCTCCGGCTATCTGGCAAAGGGCGATGGATCAGGTCCTGCAAGGAATTCCAGGGACCCAGTGTTATTTGGACGACATCTTGGTCACGGGCGAAAATGACAGTGATCACCTCGCCAACTTGGAGAAGGTGCTCACCAGATTAAAGGAGTATGGGCTACGAGCTAATCGCCACAAGTGTGAGTTTTTCCAGAAACAGATCTTGCATTGTGGCCACGTCATCGATGAAGAGAGGTTACATACGTCCCCTGACAAGATTGAGGCATAGTCAAGGCTCCAGCACCAGAAAATGTGTCACAACTGAGGTCGTTCCTCGGGCTGGTAAACTACTACCACAAGTTCTTACCAAATTTGTCCACAGTACTACACCCACTGAGCACCCTACTGCAAACAGGAGTACCATGGAAGTGGGATGACAAACGTAGATGAGCTTTCCAGAAGTGTAAAGAATTGATCACATCAAAAGAGGTGTTGGCCCATTTCAACCCAGCACTACCAATTCGTTTGGCATGTGATGCATCACCCTATGGTATTGGAGCGGTGCTGTCGCACAATTACCCAGACGGGTTGGAGAGGCCAGTAGCCTTTGCGTCTCGGCCACTAACCTCAGCCGAGCGCAACTACGCCCAGATTGACAGGGAGGCCCTCAGCCTAGTATGGGGAGTAAAAAAATTCAACCACTATCTGCATGGGCAGAAGTTCACCTTGCTGACTGACCACCAACCACTTGTCTCCATCTTTAATCCTAAGAAGGGTGTTCCAGTGATGACTGCACAGCGGTTACAAAGATGGCCCCTGTTTCTAGGGGCGAATCAATATGAAATAGAATATAAAGGCACGAAACAGCATGGGAACGCTGATGGGCTATCGCGCCTGCCACTGCCTACTGTGGAGGAAGCACCAGCAGTGGACCCTATCGAGATATTTTATTCGTCAATAATTGAACGATTGCCAGTAACGAACGCGGATATAGAGAAGGAGACCCGCAATGATCCGACGCTGTCTCGGGTATATGATTTGACGGTGAGGGGATGGCCAACACATGGCGACTCATTGTTGCCAGCATTCTCATCCAGAAGAGAACAGCTGTCAGTATGCCAGGACACAGTGATGTGTGGATCCAGAGTGGTGATTCCACCCAAGTTAAGGGAGAGAGTGCTAATTGAGCTACATGAAGGTCATCTGGGGGGAGTGAAAATGAAAAGCCTTGCTAGGGCTTATGTGTGGTGGCCGGGAATCAATCAACAAATTGAAGACCTAACTAAGAGCTGCTTAGGATGCCAGAAGGTCCAAAATGCACCACCACATGCCCCTCTACACCCATGGGAGTGGCCCTCCTCTCCATGGCAACAGGTGCATATTGATTTTGCTGGTCCATTCATGGACTCAATGTTCTTAATAGCAGTGGATGCTCATTCAAAGTGGCCTGAGGTGATAAAAATGTCTTCAACCACTACAGAGAAAATGATTGCAGTCCTACGGACCATATTTGCCAGAAACGGTTTGCCAGAGCAGATTTGCTCTGATAATGGACCACAGTTTGTGTCCGACGAGTTTCAAAAGTTTATGAGAAGGAATTGGGTAAGGCATTACACATCCGCCCCGTATCATCCAGCCACAAGTGGATTGGCTGAGAGGTTCCTACAAACCTTTAAGAAGGCGATAAAGGCCATGTGCGACGATGAAATTCCACTACAGCATAAGATGGACAATTTCTTATTAGCCTACCGAAACGCGACACATGCAGTTACCAACCAGACCCCGGCCATGATGTTCTTTAACCGAAGGTTGAGATCTCGTCTGGACTTGCGCAGACCAAATGTGCGAAGAAATGTTGAGGACAAACAATTCCAGCACATCAATGAGAAGCCGACAAGGTGCTTCAATGTAGGGCAACCAGTCTTGGCCCGTGACTATCGAACAGAGAAATGGCAACCTGGAATGATATGCACACGGCAGGGACCACTAATGTACACAGTGGATGTCGGGGAGAACATTGTGAGACGCCACGTCGATCAGATCTTAGCGTCACAGGAACGCGTCAACCCCATGTCTCGAGTACCTGGGGATGAACCCGACATACCGGTAGCATCTACCTCCGAACCAGTAGCAGTGGAACCCGATGAACTAACCTATGAAAAGGGGCCAGAATCGCCTCCGCACCAAGAACAAGAACCTCAGGAAAGGCGCTATCCCGAAAGGGTCAGGAAGCCGCCCCAAAGACTGAATCTATAAGTGGACTATTGTTGTTTAATGTACATGTTAAAGTGTTAATTGTTATTTGAATATTAGGGGTACTACTAATCTAAAAGGGGAGGAATTGTAGTGTATGTGCCTTTAAGTCAGAACTACTTTTTGAGCTCCTGTATACTGTAGTACCGGCAGTGACCACACCTGTATATAAGCTTTGCGCATGCCTCTGTACCCCCAGTCTTGAGACTACCCTCCTCCAGTAAAGACCTGTTTATTGTTAAGTTACAGCATCTGTGTGATTATTGAATAACAGCATATCCTCAGAATCACGGATCTAACAGGCTCCACCACCATTGAGGATGGAGATATTCATGGAGCCTCCTTCTCCCGTTAGTTGTTTAATGGTCCACCACCATTCATGACTGGATGTGGCAGGACGGCAGAGCTTTGACCTGATCCGTTGATTGTGGGATCACTTAGCCCTGTCTCTCTCTCTGTCTCTCTCTCAGTCTCGCTCTCGCTCTCTTAGTCTCTCTCTGTCTGTGTCTCATCCTCTCTCAGTCTCTCTCTCTGTCTGTCTCACCCACTCTCAGTCTATCTCTCTCTCTGCCTCTCTCTCACTGTCTCTCTCTCACTGTCTCTCTCTCTCTCTCTCTTTCTCTCTCTGTCTGTCTCTCTCTCTCTCCCTGTCTCATCATTTATCAGTCTCTCACTCTGTCCGTCTCTGTCTCTCTCACTGTCTCTCCCTCACTGCCTCTGTCTCTCTCTCAGTCTCTCTCTCTCATTACCTCTCTCTCACTGTCTCACAATCTCTCAGTCTCTTGCTCTGTCTCTCTCTTTCTGTCTCTCTGTCTGTCTCTCTCTCTGTCTCACCCTCTCTCAATCACTCTCTCTCTCTCTGCCTCTCTATCTCTCTCTGTCTCACTCTCTGTCTCTCTCTGTCTTTCTCTCGCTCTCTCTCTCTCTCTCTCTCTCTCTGTCACTCTCTCTCTCTCTGTCTCTCTCTCTCTCTCAGTTTCTCTCAGCCAGGATGTTGTCGGGGCCATAGCCTTTGCTGTATCCAGTGCGCTCTACCATTTCTTGATATCACGTGCAGTGAATTGAATTGGCTGAAGACTGGCTTCTGTGATGGTGGGGACCTCAGAAATAGACCGAAATGGATCATCCACTCGGCACTTCTGGCTGAAGATTGTTGCAAACTCTCTCTGCCTCTCTGTCCCTCTCCCTCACTGTCCCTCACTCACAATCTCCGTCTCTCTCCCTCACTCTCTGTCTCTCTCTCTCTCTTTCACTCTGTCTCTCTCTCTGTCCCACTCTCTATCACTCTCTCTGTCTCTCTCTGTCCCTCTCTCACTCCGTCTCTCTCTCTGTCCCTTTCTCTCTCTCTCGCTCAGTCTCTCTCTGTCTCTGTCTGTCTGCCTCTCTGTCCCTCTCCCTTACTGTCCCTCTCTCACAATCTCTGTCTCGCTCCCTCACTCTCTGTCTCTCTCTCTCTCACTTTCTGTCTCTCTGTTCCTCTCTTTCTCTCTCTCAGTCTCTCCCTCTCCCTCTCTCTCTCTGCCCCCTCTCCCTCTCTCTCTGTCTCTCTCTGTCCCTCTCTCTCTGCCTCTCCCTCTCTCTCTCTGTCTCTCTCTGTACCTCTCTCTCTCCCTCTCTCTCTCTGTCTCTCTCTGCACCTCTCCCTCTCTCTCTGTCCCTCTTCCTCACTGTCCCTCTCTGCCTCTATGTCCCTCTCTCTCACTCTCTGTCTCTCTCTCTGTCTCTCTCTCTCTCTGTCTCTCTCTTTGCCCCTCTCTCTGTCTCTCTCTGTGCCCCTCTCTCTCTCTCTCTCTCTCTCTCTCTGTCTCTCGCTCTCTCTCTCTCTGTCTCTCTCTCTGTCTGTCTGTCTCTCTGTCTCTCTCTCTGCCCCTCTCTCTCTGTCTATCTTTTTGAAAATTCATTCATGGGATGTGGGCGTTGCTGGCAAGGCCAGCATTTATTGCCCATCCCTAGTTGCCCCTTGAGAAGGTGGTGGTGAGCCGCCTTCTTGAGCCGCTGCAGTCCGTGTGGTGAAGGTGCTCCCACAGTGCTGTTAGGGAGGGAGTTCCAGGATTTTGACCCAGCGACGATGAAGGATGAGGGAGTGCTGTCGGAGGTGCCATCTTTGGGATGAGACATTAAACCGAGGCCCTGACTGCTCTCCCAGGTGGATGTATAAGATCCCATGGCGCTATTTCGAAGAGCAGGGGAGTTATCCCCCGTGTCCTGATCAATATTCATCCCTCAATTGGCATCACCAGAACAGACGGTCTGCTCGTTTTCACATTGCTGTTTGTGGGAGCTTGTTGTGCACAGATTGGCTGCTGCGTTTCCTCCATTACAACAACGACTACACTTCAAAAAGTATTTCATTGACCGTGAAGCGCTTTGGGACGTCCGGTGTTCCTGAAAGGCGCCATAGAAATGCAAGTCTTACTTTTTTTCCTTTTAGATCTCTGGAGTGACCGGTCCCTTGTTGTCTGGAAGCTTCATAAGAAGATAAGAAATAGGAGCAGGAGTAGGCCAATCGGCCCCTCGAGCCTGCTCCGCCATTCAATAAGATCATGGCTGATCTGATCCTAACCTCAAATCCACTATCACAGAACCATCTCCTGAATCTAACAGAATTAGACACACAAAATAGGAGCAGGATCAGGCTACACGGCCCCTGGGCCCGCTCCGCTACCCACAGGGCCATGACCGATCCGAACCTAGACTCATGTCCAAATTCCTGCCCGCTCCCCGTAACCCTTAATTCCCTTTACTTCTAGGAAACTGTCTATTTCTGTTTTAAATTTATGTAATGATGTAGCTTCTACAGCTTTTTGGGGCAGCATATTCCATGGACCTACCACCCTCTGAGTGAAGTAGTTCCTCCTCATCTCAGTTTTGAAAGAGCAGCCCCTTATTCTAAGACTATGCCCCCTAGTTCTAGTTTCACCCATCATCGGGAACATCCTCCCCGCATCCACCCGATCCAACCCCTTCACAATCTTATATGTTTCAATAAGATCGCCTCTCATTCTTCTGAACTCCAATGAGCAGAGTCCCAATCTACTCAACCTCTCCTCATATGTCCATCCCCTCATCCCCGGGATTAACCGAGTGAACCTTCTTTGTACTGACTCGAGAGCAAGTATGTCTTTTCTTAAGTATGGACACCAAAACTGTATGCAGTATTCCAGGTGCGGTCTCACCAATACTTTGTACAACTGAAGCAATGCCTCCCTATTTTTATATTCTATCCCCCTAGCAATGAAAGCCAACATTCCATTGGCCTTCTTAATCACTTGCTGCACCTGTATACTAACCTTTTGAGTTTCGTGCACCAGGACCCCCAGATCCCTTTGTACTTCAGTACTTTCCAGTTTCTTGCCATTAAGATAATAACTTGCTCTACGATTTTTCCTGCAAAAGTGCATAACCTCACACTTTCCAGTATTGTATTCCATCTGCCAAATCTCTGCCCACTTACTTAGCCTGCCTATGTCCCCTTGCAGGTTTTTTATGTCCTCCTCACTCACTACTTTCCCTCCCATCTTTGTATCATCTGCAAACTTTGATATGTTACACTCGGTCCCCTCCTCCAAATTGTTAATATAGATTGTAAAGACTTGGGGACCCAGCACTGACCCCTGCGGAACACCACTAGTTACTGATTGCCAGTCTGAGAATGAGTAAGAGACGGGCGTCAGGCATGATATCATTAACAGCATTGATTGAAGGACAATCCTCAGCAAAATGGATGGAATGCCTTTCAAGTCTCTGGAAACGTTCCGTCTGCTTTTGGAGGCCTGAGTTGCTCGGAGAGTGGATGGAGAGCTCCCTCTGCTGGCCCAATGGCAGAACCACCACCCAGTACATTAATAAAAATCCAGAATAACAACAGAAAATGCTGGAAAAACACAGCAGGCCAGTGCAGCATCCGTGGAGAGAGAAACAAAGTTAACGTTTCAGGTCGAAGACCCTTCGTCAGAACTGGAAAAACAGCTGGAAAGGACTAAAAATCGAGACTCCATCCTCGGCCTAGTGCTGAGTTAGCCTGATCTCACCCGGTGTGGTACTGAGCCCCACACACAGAGCAGGAAAGGCCCAGGCTCCATCCCCGGCCTAGTACAGAGGTAGTCGATCTCACCCAGTGTGGGACTGAGCCTCACACAAACACAGAGCAGGAAAGGCCCAGGCTCCATCCCCGGCCTAGTGCTGAGTTAGCATGATTTCACCCGATGTTTGCACTCATCAAAGTGATGGACGCAAGAGGTGGAATTGGCAATGGACTCTCCTCATCAATGACCAGAGTGTGTCTTGGAGGCTAGATACTATCCCCATAGAGAGTGCAAGGACACTAATCACCGTCCCAGAGAGAGAGCACGGAGACCCTAATCATTGTCAGGAGAGGTACAGCATGGGTTAGATACACAGTAAAACTCCCTCTACACTGTGACATCAAACACTTAAGGCAGGTACAGCACGGGTTAGATACAGAGTAAAGCTCCCTCAACACTGTCCCATCAAACACTCCCAGGGCAGGTACAGCACGGGTTAGATACAGAGTAAAGCTCCCTCTACACTGTCCCATCAAACACTCCCAGGGCAGGTACAGCACGGGTTAGATACAGAGTAAAGCTCCCTCTACACTGTCCCCATCAAACACTCCCAGGGCAGGTACAGCATGGGTTAGATACAGAGTAAAGCTCCCTCTACACTGTCCCATCAAACACTCCCAGGGCAGGTACAGCACGGGTTAGATACAGAGTAAAGCTCCCTCTACACTGTCCCATCAAACACTCCCAGGGCAGGTACAGCACGGGTTAGATACAGAGTAAAGCTCCCTCTTCATTGTCCCATCAAACACTCCCAGGGCAGGTACAGCACGGGTTAGATACAGAGTAAAGCTCCCTCTACACTGTCCCATCAAACACTCCCAGGGCAGGTACAGCACGGGTTAGATACAGAGTAAAGCTCCCTCTACACTGTCCCATCAAACACTCCCAGGGCAGGTACAGCACGGGTTAGATACAGAGTAAAGCTCCCTCTGCACTGTCCATCAAACACTCCCAGGGCAGGTACAGCACGGGTTAGATACAGAGCAAAGCTCCCTCTACACTGTCCCATCAAACACTCCCAGGGCAGGTACAGCACGGGTTAGATACAGAGTAAAGCTCCCTCTACAATGTCCCATTGTAGGGGGTGGTGTGTGGGTCAGCTTCACCTCTGACTCCCTGAGTGGTTTGAATCGCTCCCACTCCCTTGGTTCTAGACCTGGGACTTATTTGGGGGTTGTGATGAAAAGTGCAACAGACAACTGAATCTTGGTGAACGAAATAAGATCTTTATTTGAGACAGAACTACACAATACAATAATCTTAACACTCTAAATTGGGGGAACACTTCGGAATATACAAGGGAAAATAACAATAGACAGAATACCTCACCCCTCCCAATCCCACTTCACTAGCTAAGTTGGGCTCCAGAGGACCAGGGATAATACTCAGCAAAATGACTTCTTTTGACAGTTGTAGAAGTTCGCGATTTTGCGGTTCTCTAGATGTGTCGGTTGGGGCCTGCCGTACCCCGGACGTGGTAGAGGACTTCGCCTGCGTGGCTGGTCAGTCTTCTCGAGTCCGCTGATGTGGTCGGGTGCGTATTGGATCTATCAGGTGAGTACCCAATTTCTATTGGTTAGATGTAGGGTTTACAGTTTTTTCGATAATATCTACCCAGCGGTAAGTCAGGATAGATTGTAGAGTGGAAAAACTTGCGGATTTTCGGTTTTCTTCCGAGTTGGGTTTTGTTGGTCACAGTGGCCCAATATTACTCGGTTGCTGGTAATATTTGGTTGTTTGTTTCGTGGGGCCCTGGTCTGCCGCGAGGTCTCCGGCGGCGTGTTACTTCTTCGAGAGGGAGCTTCTTCTTGGACTGAACTTGATGACTTGATTTGACATGGACGATGAAATGAACTTCCTCCAGCACTGCTTTCTTGAACTCTTTTCTTCCACTGTTTGCCCTCCTCCCACCATTTTGAACTCCTTGAACTCTCCTCTTACTCAACTGCTTGAACCGCTTGACCCGAACTGAACTGCTGTTGTAAAAGCAGGCCCTCAATTATACTGTTTGAGGCCTGCTAATCTGCCCGCCAAATCAGCTCTGTCTCATTGTTCGTTTTTGCAGGCTTGTTAACATTGATGGGTTAAAAATTGTTTAATAGAATTCGTGATGGTCCCATCGATCCTTAAACATAGAAACTAGGAGCAGGAGTAGGCCATTCGGCCCTTCGAGCCTGCTCCGCCATTCAACGAGATCATGGCTGATCATCCAAACCCTAGCATCCTGTCCCGACACCGACAGCCATCCCACCCAAGCCCCATAACCCCACATATTTAATCCCCCCTAACACTAAGGGCCAATTTTTATCATGGCCAATCAACCTAACCCGCACATCTTTGGACTGTGGGAGGAAACCGGAGCACCCGGAGAAAACCCACGGAGAATGTGTAAACTCCACACAGACAGTCACCCGAGGCCGGATTTGAACCCGGGTCCCTGGCGCTGTGAGGCAACAGTGCTAACCACTATGCCACCGTGGTTTTAAGCGATTGTTTAACCTGTGGCAGAGCCACTAAGGGACTCTGATCAATTGTATATAATTCCCTTTAATAATATGTTAGCTACAGCCTGAGTCTGTATCTTTGTTTTCACTGTTTACATGTACAGAGCGCGATCACTTTAATAGCGCGGGTAAATGCGATGACGTCACGCCGTTCATCACATGATCCCCCACCGGTGGGAAAAACGTGATGACATCATGACGTCACCCACGGGACCGCCCAAGCAGTCCTCGTGGAGCCTCCAAACTGACTAGACCTATATTCGATGTTCTCCTGTAGTTATCCGTTAAACTCTGTTAGTTTTCATTAAACCTCATTTATTTGACCGCCTGAGTGGACCTCAGTCTTTTGGATAGGAACTAGACATTCCTACATTGGTGACCCCGACTTTTGCAAACGGTTTTCGCAGAAGTTACTGAACATGGAATCGAACGCCGTTGCTTTGAAGCTACCACAGTTCTGGGAGCAACAGCCAGCCATGTGGTTCATCCAGGCTGAAGCCCAGTTCGCAATCAGGAACATCGTTGCAGATCAGACCCATTACTATCACGTGGTCTCCGCCCTCGACAGTGCCACAGCCTTGCGGATCGTCAGCCTGCTTGGTAATCCACCAGAAGATCGCAAGTATGAAACGATAAAGGCGCGGTTGTTACAGGTCTTCGGGCTCATGAAGTCGGAGCGCGTCCGCCGGCTGCTCGCTATGCCCGGCCTCGGGGACGCCAAGCCGTCCGAGCTCATAAGCCAAATGCTCACGCTCCTGGGCTCCGAACCGGAATGCTTCCTCTTCAGGGAGCTGTTCCTCAGCCAGCTATCGGAGCAAGTTCAGGCTGCCCTAGCCAGGTCGGAAGTCACAGACTGCGCAGAGCTGGCTGCCGAAGCGGACAAGACCTTCGTGGTGACACAGCAGTACTGCGCTGCCACGAGGCGCCCATCCCCCACAGATGCTGCTCCAGCCCCTCAACCTGCGGGGTTGTGCTTCTACCGCGCCCGTTTTGGCGCGAAAGCAAGATGCTGCCGCCCTCCCTGCAGCTTTTTGCTCAAAAAAAAACAGCAGCAACCCTGTCGAAAGAGGACCGGTTATAACGAGCACCCCGCGGCTGCGATGGCAATCGGTAATTCGGGAAAACTCCTCTTCATCACCCACTCCCTATCTGGTCGACGTTTCCTCTGCAACACCGGGGCACAGTGTAGCATCCTAACCGCGTCAAATCTTGATCTACAAGCCGGGGTGCACGGCCCCTCCCTCGAGGCGGCTAATGGCAGGGCCATTCGGACCTTCGGAAGATGGCGGGTCCAGGTGTGCTTCGGCGGCCAGCGGTTTTACTGGGATTTCATCAAGGCCAAAGTCTCTCAAGCCATCCTCGGGGCGGATTTTTTGTGCGCCAACAGCCTCCTGGTGGATGTACGGCACCGCCGGTTGATCAATGCGGCCACTTTTCACTCCATCCCGTGCCACCGCGGTATCACCATGTCGCGCACAATCTCCTGTGCGTTCCCACCTCCGGATGACTTCATTCGCCTCCTCAGAGATTTCCCAGACCTGACCAGTCCTACTTTCTCTTTCACGGCCATGAAACATGGTGTCGAACTTCACATCACCACTACTGGCTCCCCGATCTATGCATGGGCCCGGCGCCTTGAACCTGGCAAGCTCGCGGCTGAGAAAGCGGAGTTCAACACGATGGAGCGGCTAGGGAAATACCATTTTTTCAAAGGTCGACCTTGTCCGTGGCTACCACCAGGTCCCCATACACCCGCAAGACGTCCCGAAAACTGCAGTCATCACCCCATTCGGCCTGTTTGAATTTCTGCGGATGCCGCTTGGATTGAAGAATGCTGCACAGACTTGCCAGCGCTTGATGGACTCCGTGCTTCGGGACCTCAAGTTTCTATTCGTCTACCTCGACGACATCCTCATCGCCAGCCCTAATAAAGAGGAGCACAACTGCCATTTACGCACCCTCTTTAGACGCCTCAGTCAACACGGCTTGATCATCAACCTGGCCAAGTGCCAGTTCGGCCTGCAGCAGATTGATTTCTTAGGCCATCGCATCACATCGGACGGCGCAATTCCCCTGCAAACGAAGGTGGAGGCAGTTACTTCGTTCCCGCGCCCGCAGACTGTCAAGGCCGTGCAGGAGTTCCTCGGGATGGTAAATTTTTATCACCAGTTTGTCCCTAATGCAGCTCTGCTCATGCAGCCCCTGTACGAGGCCCTCAAGGGCAAGTCCGGCAAGGATCCGATTAGCTGGACGGTCGACATGGACCGGGCGTTCGTCGACACAAAAGGCGCCTTAGCCAACGAAACCATGCTGGCGCACCCGCTGCCAGGGGCCACCATCGCCCTTACCACCGATGCATCAGACTACGCCATCGGCGCAGTGCAGGAACAGTGGGTGCATGGGACGTGGCATCCGCTGGCGTTTTTCAGCCGTCAACTACGGCGAAACGAACGGAAGTACAGCATGTTCGGCCGGGAGTTGCTGGCCCTTTTTCTGGCCATCTGCCATTTCCGGTTCTTGCTAGAGGGACATCCGTTCACGGCTTTTGTGGACCATAAGCCACTAACGTTCGCTATGGCCAAGACCGCCGAACCGTGGTCAGCTCGGCAACAACGTCAGTTGACGTTTATCTCAGAATTCACCACTGACATTCAGCATGTGTCCAGTAAAGACAACCTGGTGGCGGATTGCCTCTCCCGCGCGACCGTTCATGCAGTCCAGCTCGGCATCGACTATGCCCTCATGGCTGCGGATCAAGCCTCGGATCCAGAAGTCCAATCTTACAGAACCAACCCCTCTAACCTCCAAGCGGCCGACGTCAAATTCCATGCCGTGGGCACTACGCTACTCTGCGACGTCTCCGTAGGAGATCCTCGCCCTATCGTGCCGGTCGCCTGGCGCCGAAAAGTTTGGACGCCATACACGGGTTGTCGCACCCTGGCATGAAGGCCTCGCAATGGCTGATGTCGTCCAAATTCGTGCGGTGGGGCATGCACATGGATGTCCACGACTGGGCCAACACCTGTGTGGTCTGCCAAAAGGCCAAGGTGCAGCGTCACGTCAAGGCTCCATTGGCCACTTTCGCTGTTCCGAAACGTAGGTTTGATCATGTGCATGTGGACCTGGTGGGGCCACTTCCGCCTTCGCATGGATTTACTCATCTTCTTACAATGGTGGACCGCACCACTCGATGGCCGGAGGCGGTTCCTTTGTCATCCACCACTTCCGCAGACGTCGCCAGGGCATTCATCTCCTCTTGGGTCGCCCGTTTCGGGGTATCGGCGGACATCTCGTCTGATCATGGGCCGTAGTTTTCTTCTGAGCTCTGGAACGCTGTGGATCAGGGGCTCGGCGTCAAGCTACATCGCACCACTGCCTACCATCCACAGGTGAACGGCCTGTGCGAACAATTCCACAGGTTGCTCAAAGCCGCACTGCGAGCCAGCCTTCAAGGCGTGGGCTGGGTGGACAGGCTTCCATGGGTCCTTTTGGGTCTTCGTACGGCGCCTAAAGAAGATCTTCAATCGTCCTTGGCGGAGCCCGTATATGGCCAGCCGCTACGCGTACCAGGGGATTTCCTTCCGACTCCAACAGAGCCATGGTCCGCATCCCAGCAGCTCATCAGCCACCAGGAGACGGCCAGAAGTTTCGCTCCAGTGCCTATGTCACATCACGGCTTGCAGAGCTCCCACGTCCCAGCTGAGCTGAGGAACGCCGACTATGTGTTTATCCACCACGATGCTCATCAGGATCTGCTCAAACCCCCTTACACTGGTCCTTTCCGCGTGATAGAGCCGGGAGACAAAACTTTTTCGGTCGATATCGGAGGTAAACCGGACCACATTTCGGTTGACCGGTTGAAGCCGGTTCACTTGGACCTTGACCGCCCAGTCAAGATCACACAACCGCCGAAACGTGGCCGACCGCCCACAGTCGCCGTGCCAGATAAAACGCAACCGCCCACCAGCTCGCCCGCCGTCCATCAGCTTCCACTTCAAGGCTACAGAAGTCGATCTGACAGGCTTGTCAGGCCTCCTCGCCGTTTTACTTTTGTTATTAAAGACAATTCTGGGGGGGCGCATGTGGCGGAGCCACTAAGAGACTCCAATCAATTGTATATAATTCCCTTTAATAATATGTTAGCTACAGCCTGTGTCTGTATCTTTGTTTTCACTGTTTACATGTACAGAGCGCGATCACTTTAATAGCGCGGGTAAACGCGATGACGTCACGCCGTTCATCACGTGATCCCCCACCGGTGGGAAAAAACGTGATGACGTCATGACTTCAACCACGGGGCCGCCCAAGCAGTCCTCGTGGAGCCTCCGAACTGACTGGACCTATATTCGATGTTCTCCTGTAGTTATCCGTTAAACTCTGTTAGTTTTCATTAAACCTCGTTTATTTGATCGCATGAGTGGACCTCAGTCTTTTGAATAGGAACTAGATATTCCTACAAACCTTTTGTTGAATTGCAGTAACATTTGTCTTTTCCTGTGGGGGCCAAGGTTCTTTTGTTGATTGGTGGCGTGTTCTGCATTATGTCAGTTTGGATGGTTCTGTCATTTTGGGTGGGAACTGCTCTTCCGTTGGTCTGTTGTCATTATTGTAGTGTCCGCGTATCAATAACACACGGACTGCAGGAGAACGGTAATAACAGGTGTTTACTGAACAGAGGGTATGCTGGAACTGAAAGTACAGAAGCCTGCTACGGCTTTATATACAGGTGTGGTCACTGCCGGTACAACAGTATAAAAGCAGTTCTCTCTTAAAGGTACATACACAACAATTCCTCCCCTTTTAGATAAACAGTACATAACATTCATTTAAAAATTAAATAATAACTAATTACAATTACAATTTTCTCTGTACTATATACATCAACTGAAGTAATCTATATATATAAAACGGTATGTCTCTCTGTCTGTCTTTCTGTCTCTCTGTCCGGCTATACAATCAAAAGTTATAGAGCGTACCTACACGTGTGTTACATCAAAAGAAAGTTTACGATTACAGAATGGTCGTAAGCGTATTTACGTTTCGCTGAGACAAAAATTGTGCCCGCGGTATCCAAAAAAACGTTCAAAATTCCGCTCATTATCTGCTCATCAGCATTGAGTGATATCAAGGTCGACCAATCGTACGGTCGAGTGACCCGACGGTCGACCAATCGCTGCGTGGCGGGGGCGGGTTCCTGGCGCGTGCGGGCGGGCCCTCCTAGAGGAGTCGAGTGACGGGACGATTGACCAATCCTACGCTTCGGTGACCTGATGGTCGACCAATCGGTGCATGTGTGGGTGGGCCTTATCGTTCTGAACCGAGGTGAGTCACCGCCATCTTGATTCCAAACTTTTCATTTCTTTTTCTCGCTTTCTGCGTCTTTAAAAAAAAGTTGCTTTTAAAACACATATTGTTTTTTAAAAAAGGTTAATTACTTTCGAAATCTTTTATCTAATCTCATTAATTATCCTACCTTTCCCTGTTTTTGCAGGCAGGCCTTGAAGCCTGGGCGTCTGTTGCCCAGCCACGCCCGAGCTACGCACCGGCCATCCCGCTGGGCCCGATTCCAAACCAGTGGCCAGCCATCTTGGTAAAGGCTGGCTGGGCTCACTGCAAGCTCCTCGCGCTTCATTCGCGCTAGCGCTGCACGGCGCATGCGCACCTCCAACAGAGCGCGGCCAGAGGGAAGCGAGCAGGTTAGCGGGGGGCGGGGCTCGGGAGGAATGGGGAGTGGAGAGGGTTACCCCCGGCAAACCGGCTCGCCAGCCGCAATCGACCGTCTCAAGCCGCTCAGGCCCAGGCCCGATCCCGGAGATCGGGGAGGCGGAGAGGGAAGGAGGGTCACCAAGGCAACCGGGCCCGGCCAGCCGCAATCGGCCGTCTCAAGCCACCTCAGGCCCGGCCTCGGGAGGGGGCGGGGCTCAGGCTCACCGGGGGCGCTGCGCTCGGCATGTCAGTGCGTGGGGCGGCACGGAGCTCAGCGGAGCCATCGCCGGCAGAGGGGAGAGGGTCTACTGGCTCCCCCCTCCTTTTTCGCCCCCCCTCCTTCCCCGCACCTCCCCCACCACTCCTTCCCGCCCCCGACCCCTCCCCTCCCCTCTCCCCCTCGCCTCCCGCTCCCCGCCTCTCTCCCCCTCTCCTCCCCCTCCCCCATCCCCTCTCCTCTCCCCCCCTCCTCCCCCTTCCCTTCCCTCCCCCGCCCCTTCCTTCCCCCCTCCCCTCCCCTTCCCCCCTCCCCCTCCCCTTCCCCCCCTCCCCCTCCCCCCTCCCCTTCCTCCCCCCCGCCCCTTCCTCCCCCTCCCCTTCCTCCCCCCCTCCCCCCCTCTCCCCTCCCACCTCCTTCCTCCCCCACCTCCCCTCCTCCCCCTCCCCTCTCCCCCCTCCCCTCCCCCTCCCCCTCCTCCTCCACCTCCCCCCTCCCCCCTCCCCTCCCCCTCCCAACCTCCCCCCCTCCCCCTCCCCTCCCGTCCCCTACCCCTCTCCCTTCCCCCTACTCCCCCTCCCTTCCCCCTCCCCCCTCCCGCCACTCCCTCCCCCCCCTTCCCCCCCTTCCCCCCTCCCCCTTCCCTTCCCCCCCAGTCGCGCTCTCTCTTCCCCCCTTCCCCCCAGTCGCGCTCTCTCTTCCCCCCTTCCCCCCAGTCGCGCTCTCTCTTCCCCCCTTCCCCCCAGTCGCGCTCTCTCTTCCCCCTTCCCCCCAGTCATGCTCTCTCTTCCCCCCAGTCACGCTCCCTCTTCCCCCCAGTCACGCTCTCTCTTCCCCCCAGTCGCTCTCTCTCTTCCCCCCAGTCGCTCTCTCTCTTCCCCCCAGTTGCACTCTCTCTTCCCCCCAGTCGCGCTCTCTCTCTTCCAACAACAACATGCCCTCAAAAATCCCTCGGCACCGCCGGGCACTTCAGCTAGTCATTTATAAATTCAGTCTTTGAGGAGGCTTGCTGATCCTGTCTGGATAGCGCCTTTCTCGAGTATCCTGTTCTTGTAGCGGAGTCGATTCTGGCTCATTGTCATTGGTTGGTTCGTCAGCTTCCAATACCACTGATTCTGAGGTAGACGCAATCTGTACTTCGGCTTCATCACCAGGTGCACATGCTCGTGGTATGGGTTTGGCTTGTTCCTGTGACTCTAGGATCTGGTCAGCATGGCATCTCACGATGCTCTCTCCAATGTCCACTGTGTACATTAGTGGTCCCTGCTGTGTGCATATCGTTCCTGGCTGACATTTTTCTGTTCGGTAGTCGCGGGCCAAGACTGGAGTGGATATTGTACTGTGTGCAGGACTCGGTTCACAGTTACCTTAAAGTCCCCACAGATGCGAACCTTCTTCGGCTCCCCAGGCATGCTGCTCAATGATTTCTTCATTACAGGAATGATGGGTGTGGCTCACTCGCTCCAGTCCACCTTGGACAGCACACCTGAATGCTCCAGACTCTCCAGCTCTACTTCGACGGCTGGGCGGATCGCGTACGGTACCGGTCTGGCCTTAAAAAATTTTGGGTTTGCGTTATCTTCAATTTTTATCATTGCTGTTACTCCTTTTAGACTCCCAAGTCCTTGCTGGAACATCTCTTTTGCGTCAGTTAGAATTTTTGACAGTCGTCCAGGTGTGACGTTGTCATCCTTTTTGTCAGCCACAGTTAGCGCCTGAATGGAATGCCAATCCAATTGTATTTTTCGGATCCATTCACGTCCCAACAATGGTGGTCCTCCATCTTGTAGTATATATAGATACAGTTTCTGTGTTTCCTTGCCATTGTATTTAACGGGCACCCTTATTTTTCCTCTGGGGTAGACTTTTTGCCCCGTATATGTCTTCAATACAATGGACGTGTCCTTCAAGGGTATGTGTGAGAATAGCCGCTCATAGTCTCGTCAATTCACGACAGTTAGGACTGATCCTGTGTCGAATTCCATCTTTACTTGGGACCCTGCTATCATGAGGGTGACCCAAATGGTTCGGTGATCCTCCTTTGCGATCACGTTGTGTAACTTTAGACAACTTAGTCAGGCAGGAAGGAAGGGGAGGTGGGGTGGCTATGTTAATAAAGGAAGGAATCACTGTAATACAGAGAAATGATATTGGGTCAAACGATCAGGATAATGAAACAGTTTGGGTGGAGATAAGGAATAATAAGGGGAAAAAAACACTAGTGGGCGTAGTCTATAGGCCTCCGAACAGTTGCAACTCTGTTGGATGGAGTATCAATCAGGAAATAGTTGAGGCTTGTAATAAGGGAACATCTATAATTATGGGGGATTTTAACTATCATATTAATTGGACAAATCAAATTGGGCAGGGCTGCCTTGAGGATGAGTTCATTGAGTGTATTAGGGATGGGTTTCTTGAGCAGTATGTAACTGAACTGACCAGGGGACAAGCAACCTTAGATCTTGTCCTGTGTAACGAGACAGGATTAATTCAAAATGTCCTAGTAAAGGATCCCCTTGGAATGAGTGACCATAACATGGTTGAATTCCATATTCAATTAGAGGGTGAGAAGGTTGGATCTCAAACAAGCGTGCAAAGCTTAAATAAAGGAGACTATGAAGGTATGAGAGCGGAATTGAGTAGAGTGGATTGGGAAAATAGATTAAAGGGTAAGACGATACATGATCAGTGGTGTACATTTAAGGACTTATTTTACAACTTCCAAAAAATATATATTCCACTGAGAAGAAAAGGGTGTAAAAGAAAATACAGCCATCCGTGGCTAAGTAAAGAAATTAAGGATAGTATTCGACTAAAAACAAGGGCATATAAGGTAGCCAAATCTAGTGGGAGGATAGAGGATTTGGAAAACTTTAAAAGACAGCAAAAAATAACAAAAAGATTGATTAAGAAAGGGAAGATAGATTATGAAAGTAAATTAGCAAAAAACATAAAAACAGATAGTAAGAGTTTTTATAGTTATATAAAAAGAAAAAGGGTGGCTAAAGTAAATGTTGGTCCCTTAGAGGATGAGACCGGGAAATTAATGGTGGGAAATATGGAGATGGCAAAAACACTGAATGAATATCTTGTATCAGTCTTTACAGTAGAAGACACTAAGAATATCCCAACACTGGACAAACAGGGGACTATAGGGGGGGGAGGAGCTAAACACGATCAAAATCACTAAGGAAGTGGTACTCGGTAAAATAATGGGACTCACGGCAGATAAATCACCAGGACCTGATGGCTTACATCCTAGGGTCTTGAGGGAAGTGGCGGTAGGGATTGTGGATGCATTAGTAATAATTTTCCAAAACTCCCTGGACTCAGCAAAGGTCCCGGCAGACTGGAAAACTGCTAATGTAACACCCTTATTTAAAAAGGGCAGTAGACAGAAGGCTGGAAACTATAGACCAGTTAGCCTAACATCTGTGGTAGGTAAATTTTTGGAGTCCATTATTAAGGAGACAGTAACAGGACATTTGGATAATCATAATGTAATAGGACAAAGTCAGCATGGTTTCATGAAGGGGAAGTCATGTTTGACAAATTTGCTGGAGTTCTTTGAGGAAGTAACATATAGGGTGGATAAAGGGGAACCAGTGGACGTAGTGTATTTAGACTTCCAAAAGGCATTTGACAAGGTGCCACACAAAAGATTATTGCTTAAGATAAAAAATCACGGGATTGGGGGTAATATTCTGGCATGGATAGAGGATTGGCTATCTAACAGAAGGCAGAGAGTTGGGATAAATGGTTCATTCTCAGACTGGCAATCAGTAACTAGTGGTGTTCCGCAGGGGTCAGTGCTGGGTCCCCAACTCTTTACAATCTATATTAACGATTTGGAGGAGGGGACCGAGTGTAACATATCAAAGTTTGCAGATGATACTAAGATGGGAGGGAAAGTAGTGAGTGAGGAGGACATAAAAAACCTGCAAGGGGACATAGGCAGGCTAAGTAAGTGGGCAGAGATTTGGCAGATGGAATACAATACTGGAAAGTGTGAGGTTATGCACTTTGGCAGGAAAAATCGTAGAGCAAGTTATTATCTTAATGGCAAGAAACTGGAAAGTACTGAAGTACAAAGGGATCTGGGGGTCCTGGTGCACGAAACTCAAAAGGTTAGTATGCAGGTGCAGCAAGTGATTAAGAAGGCCAATGGAATGTTGGCTTTCATTTCTAGGGGGATAGAATATAAAAATAGGGAGGTATTGCTTCAGTTGTACAAGGTATTGGTGAGACCGCACCTGGAATACTGCATACAGTTTTGGTGTCCATACTTAAGAAAAGACATACTTGCTCTCGAGTCAGTACAAAGAAGGTTCACTCGGTTAATCCCGGGGATGAGGGGATGGACATATGAGGAGAGGTTGAGTAGATTGGGGCTCTACTCATTGGAGTTCAGAAGAATGAGAGGCGATCTTATTGAAACATATAAGATTGTGAAGGGGTTGGATCGGGTGGATGTGGGGAGGATGTTCCCGATGATGGGTGAAACTATAACTAGGGGGCATAGTCTTAGAATAAGGGGCTGCTCTTTCAAAACTGAGATGAGGAGGAACTACTTCACTCAGAGGGTGGTAGGTCCATGGAATATGCTGCCCCAAAAAGCTGTAGAAGCTACATCATTACATAAATTTAAAACAGAAATAGACAGTTTCCTAGAAGTAAAGGGAATTAAGGGTTACGGGGAGCGGGCAGGAATTTGGACATGAGTCTAGGTTCGGATCGGACATGGCCCTGTGGGTAGCGGAGCGGGCCCAGGGGCCGTGTAGCCTGATCCTGCTCCTATTTCGGGTGTCTAATTCTGTTAGATTCAGGAGATGGTTCTGTGATAGTAGATTGGCGGTTAGGATCAGATCAGCCATGATCTTATTGAATGGCGGAGCAGGCTCGAGGGGCCGATTGGCCTACTCCTGCTCCTATTTCTTATGTTCTTATGTTCTTATGTCTCCTGCTCCCAGAGTCATTATCACTCTCCTGATCTTCTGAACTACTGTCTGTCATTTTTTTTACTTTCTTGTACTTTTCCTTCGTCGTTCTTTTAGTGTTGGTTTTCTTTTCCGACCTGCAGACTCGTGTTATATGTCCCACCTTTCCACATTGCCTGCAAACTTTGTCCTTAAACCAGCAGTCCTTCTGTTCATTTGTTGTTTTGTCGCAGCGATAGCACTTTTCTGCTCCATATGCCATTTCGTTGGTGTTATATTCTGGCGGTTTCTGTTGTATTTCTGCAGCTCCCCGTGCTGCTGCTTTGTAGGATACTGCCATGCTGAAAACCTTTTCTAGCGTAAGGTCCTATTCCGAAAGTAGTTGTTTCTGGGTTCCTTCACTCTGGAGCCCGCAGACAAACTTATCCCTTAAGGTATCTGCCAGTCCTGCTCCGAACTGGCAGTGCTTCGATAACTTCCGTAGTTCCGTAAGATAGTCAGCATTACTCTTATCTTTGTGCTGGTTTCTTTTATGGAACTTGAATCTTTCTGCTTTCAGCAGCGGTGTAGGGTTTAGATGTTCTTGTAAGATATTGACAACCTCTTCAAAGCTTTTCTCCATTGGTTTAGCTGGGGTAATTAAATTCCGCAATAGGCCGTACGTTCTCGCGCCCATCAAATTTAATAATACTGACGCCTTCTTTTCATCGGCCACCCCATTTGCCTTGCAGTACACTTCAATTCTTTCCACATACGTGGTCCAGTCTTCTATTTTGTTGTCGAAAGCAGTGATACTGCCACTCTTCGGCATCTTGGGTGGTTTAAAATGGCGCCTCCCGCGCTTTTCCTTCTTCCCCAATGGATTAAAATGGCGCCTCCCGCGCTTTTCCTTCTTCCCCTTGCTGCCAATGCTGCTCCTAGCGTTCTAAATAGTAATGGCGGCGCCCCGCAACTTTGGCGCATCTCTCTTTTGTTAGTTAAATTCCTTAGTTTTATTCTTCTTCAACGCTGTCCACTGCGCGTCTCTTTTCCTTCCCCTCTTTTATTTTCCCTAACGCTGCCTGGCTCTTGAGCACCGACCGTGCCCTGTGCGCTCCACCCTCGCTCTCTCTTTTCCTTCCCGACGACGCTGCACGGCCCCCTTGCAGAGCCGCTCGATCGAGCTCAAGCCCGCCGCAGTCGGAAGGGTCAGCGCACTACCTGCTACCAGCACGATTTGCTGGAACACCTTGACTGGGGAGCCAAGCCCAGCTCTCCACAGCTTCCCCTGCGATTCACTGAACTCCGATGGATCACTGGGCGGTTGCCCACGGTCGACGCCTGTTGCTCTGGCTTCGACCTCCAAGAAGCTTCTTTTCAGGGATGGATTCCCGTGAGGTGATGCAGTACTGCAGGTGAGTTCGAACCTGCTCGTCGCCACTGTAGTGTCCGCGTATCAATAACACACGGACTACAGGATAACGGTAATAACAGGTGTTTACTGAACAGAGGGGATGCTGGAACTGAAAGTACAGAAGCCTGCTATAGCTTTATATACAGGTGTGGTCACTGCCGGTACTACAGTATAAAAGCAGTTCTCTCTTAAAGGTACATACACAACAATTATGTAAAATGGCTGAGAAAGTCCAGAGAGTCCCCAGACAGCTTGGGCAATGCCAATTCCCAATACTGTCCATTTACAGAGGCCAATCCCAATTCCTTTGTTGCAGCCCCCTTTTTTCTTCCACAGGCTTGAACATGCTTTTAAAATAAAAACCAAAATCCTGGGGTCCTTGATTTTTAAATCTCCCTTTGGCCCAATATTCTTATACCATTCTGACATCCTTTATTAACAGTCCAAAAATCCCTTCTTTTGGGTAATCTTCTTGGTTTTGGGGAATCTGTTGAATTTTGTGAATCTTACAGTCCCTCCTGTGATACTCTATCCGCTAGAGTATCATACTGGGTGAGCAAAATTTCTGATTCCTGAGAGCCAACCTTCCCCTTTTTATCTATCTAAAACCCCAAAACATACATTCCCCTTTTTGGTGTAGTGTTCAAAATATATGCAAGGTACAAAAATCCGGTTACATTCACATCCAAGCACGGAGGGTGCCAACACCCCTGCACCACTTGGAAAAATATAGCAGACATATAGAAAGAAAATAATCACACATAGTCACAAAAACTTTATTTCTTTAATCACGATTACGGTTTGTTTAATACTTGGTCATAGACTTTACTTTTATGTTTGTCCCATGCTCTCTCATCAGAGAGAGAGAGACAGAGAGAGACAGAGAGAGAGAGTGAGACCGAGAGAGAAACAGAGATAGAGAGAGAGGTAGAGAGAGAGAGACAGAGAGAGAGAGAGAGACAGAGAGAGAGAGACAGACAGAGAGAGACAGAGAGAGTGAGAGACAGAGAGAGAGATAGAGTGAGAGCGAAAGAGAGAGAGAGAAAGAGATACAAAGAGACAGAGAGAAAGAGAGACAGAGAAAGAGACAGAGAGAGTGAGAGACACGGAGAGAGAGACATAGAGAGAGAGGGAGACAGAGAGAAAGAGAGAGAGAACAACATCATGATTTTTCAAAAAAGGCCCAGATGTCAGGAAAACAAATACCAGTTTACCCTCAGTGATACCACTATAGGACACACTATGAGCTAAACCTACCTTGGTCTAACTATTACAGCATCAGGGAGCTTCAGCATAGCAGTGAATGCACTAAAAGAAAAAGCCCGAAGAGCCCTATATGCAATAAAAAGAAAATTCTACAACATCCAAATCCCAATCAAAATCTGGCTCAAAATATTTGACAGCATAATCCTGCCCATTGCACTGTACGGTAGTGAAGTATGGGGCCCGCTAAATCACCAAAGCTACACTAAATGGGAAAAACATACAATAGAAGCCCTACATGCAGAATTCTGCCGAAGCATCCTTCGCACCCAAAGAAAAACGCCAACAAATGCATGCAGAGCCGAACTAGGCAGATACCCACTGATAATAAACATCCAAAAACGAGCACTAAACTTCCTAAATCACCTCAAATCTAGCTCCCCAGACACCCTTCATTTCAAAGCCTTTCAGACCCAAGAGCTAAACCCAGAAAAGAGTCCCCTGAGTCAGCTGCTACTGAAACTAAGTACTCAGCCGGACCCTGACCAGCCCCAGACCAACACAGCCGTCCAAACACCAATCCGAGTGAACCAAATCATTAAAAAATGCAAAGAAACCTACCTGGAACATTGGAACAAAATAACCGAAAGCCAAAGCAGATTAGAATGTTACCGGGCCCTAAAAAGAGAATATAAACTGGCAGACTACCTCACGACCATCAGAGACACAAAACAGAGACAGACCCTCACCAGGTACAGACTAAGCGACCACCAACTGGAAATTGAAAAAGGCAGATACAAGAAATCCTGGCAGCCTAGAGAGAATAGAATATGCGATCAATGTATGGCTGGCGAGGTTGAAACAGAAATGCATTTCCTCCTAAAATGCGAAAAATTCAACACATCAAGAAACATATTATTCAACAAGCTAAGCCAAACAACCCCAGATTTCAAGGAATTGGATGATCTGTCAAAATTGAGATTAGTCCTAGGAGAAGGAGACAGACCATACCTTGGGGCCAAATATGTAACAACATGTCACAACCTGAGGACTGTTTAAAATTAAGACTGTTTAAAATTAATATTGAACGTACCAAATGAAGTACAAAGACTGTTTAAAATTAATATTGTTTAAAAGTAATATTGTATGTACCCAACAAATGTCAAATCGATTGACACCTACAGAATGTTGGAAAACTGTACCTTTTTGCTATGTAAGCTTTGGCAATATGGTTCTCTGTAAACGTTCATGCCAATAAAGCATTTGAATTGGAAATTGGAAATTGGAGTGACAGAGAGAGAGGGAGACAAACAGAGAGAGGGGACAGAGAGACAGAGAGAGAGAGCAAGTGAGAGAGAGGGCGAGAGACAGAGAGAGAGTGACAGAGAGACAGAGAGAGACAGAGAGACAGAGAGAGAGAGACAGAGAGAGAGAGAGGGAGAGGGCGAGAGAGAGAGTGAGAGAGAGAGAGAGACAGAGAGAGAGGGCGAGAGATAGAGAGAGTGAGAGACAGAGAGAGAGAGAGAGGGAGAGGCCGAGAGAGAGTGAGAGAGAGAGGGAGACAGAGAGAGAGCGAAGGGCAGAGAGATTGACAGAGAGAGAGAGAGAGACAGAGAGAGACGCAGAGACAGAGAGAGTGTGACAGAGAGAGAGACAGAGAGAGACAGACAGAGAGACAGGGAGAGAGAGAGAGGGAGACAGAGAGACAGAGAGAGAGAGAGTGACAGAGAGAGAGAGAGAGAGAGAGAGGGAGAGGCCGAGAGAGAGAGCGAGAGAGAGAGGGAGACAGAGAGCGAGAGACAGAGAGACAGAGAGATTGACAGAGAGAGAGAGACAGAGACAGAGAGAGAGAGAGAGAGAGAGAGGTAGAGAGAGAGAGACAGAGAGAGAGGGAGAGAGTCAGAGAGGGAGAGACAGAGAGAGACAGAGAGACAGAGAGAGAGAGACAGAGAGAGAGACAGAGAGAGGGAGAGACAGAGAGAGAGAGACAGAATGAGAGAGAAAGAGAGAGAGAGACAGACAGAGAGAAAGGGAGACAGAGAGAGAGAGACAGAGAGAGTGATATACATGGAGAGAGACAGAGAGAGAGAGAGAAAGAGAGAGAGAGAGACAAAGAGACAGAGAGAGTGAGAGACACGGAGAGAGAGGCAGAGAGAGAGAGAGGGAGAGGGAGGGAGAGAGGGAGAGGGAGAGGGAGAGAGACAGAGAGACAGAGAGAGAGAGCATGAGTCAGAGAGAGAGACAGAGAGAGTGAGAGACACGGAGAGAGAGACAGAGAGAGAGAGAGAGAGGGAGACAGAGAGAAAGACAGAGACACAGAGAGAGACAGAGAGAGAGAGACAGAGAGAGACAGAGAGAGAGAGAGGGAGAGAGACAGAGAGAGACAGAGAGAGACAGAGAGAGAGACAGAGAGAGAGAGACAGAGACAGAGAGAGAGAGGGAGACAGAGAGAGAGAGAGAGAGAGAGAGAGTGAGACAGAGAGAGAAAGAGATAGAGAGAGGGACACCGAGACAGAGAGAGAAACAGCGAGAGAGAGAGAGTCTTTGAAACGGCCTTCCAGCCACTGAGGGGATTAGTAGAGAAGGGAAGCACCAGCCCCGGTGTAACTACCAGGGAGGAAGCCACACACACTCCCCCCACCACTTGCAGCTCACCAGGAGTAAAGCAGCCTAGCCAGGAGGCGAGTGAGCCCCCCAGTTCTGACCAGGCACACACCCTGGGGCCCCACAGCTCCATGGCACAATTGACCAGCCTCAGTGTAACTACCAGGGAGGAAGCCACACACACTCCCCCCACCACTTGCAGCTCACCAGGAGTAAGGCAGCCTAGCCAGGAGGCGAGTGAGCCCCCCAGTTCTGACCAGGCACACACCTTGGGGCCCCACAGCCTCCCCAGTACAATTAAAGGAGCAATTCACCCAGCTGGAGATAGAGCTGGTTAAGCTTAGAGAGGATGTCCTTAAACTGAAAAGCGATCAAGAAAGCAGCATTTCAGCACTGAAGCAAGAACAAAAGCAAGAGAGGGAGAGCTATAGGAGAGAGCTGACTTTACTTGGGAAGCAGGTGAAAGAGCTGCAGAAAGACAGGGAGAGCTACATGGGAGAGATAGCAGCATTGGCCCAGCAGCTAGACGCCAGAGACAAGACAGTGCAGAGCCCTATTGAGCAGCTGCACTCTTCCACTGAGCAACAGCAGCAGACCCACACTACAGGGAGTGCTACACAGACCAACCAGCACACTGAAGCCCAGTCTGCCCCCCCGCACTTTGGAACCACAGCCGAGCCGCTCACAAGAGGAGCGCACACACCAGACACGACCCCCCGCCAGTCCAACACACAACCTGTGAGTCCAGGCGAGAGTCACCAGCCAGTAAACACCAACAAGGCTGACATTGTAATACTCATAGACTCAAATGGGAAATTCCTCCTGGAGAAAAAGCTCTTCCCTAAACATAAAGTAGCCAAGCTCTGGTACCCAACATCAGACAAAGCCCTGGAAATGTTGTCCACAAGCCAATTAGGCTCCCTCCAACACATCATAATACACACCGGCACAAATGACCTAAGGGCCCAGCAGGGGAGGGTAGCAACGTCGCTCCGAACAGTGATTGAGAAGGCAAGCCCCACCTTCCCAAACACTAGAATCACTGTTTCCACACTGTTGCCGAGAAAAGACTTCCACCACAGAACAATCCACGAGATAAATGCCAGCATAGCACGAGATTGTGAATTAAAACAAAACGTGCACCTGGCCCAACATCCCAACCTCGATGTGGAATGTCTTCGTGACCACGTCCATCTCTACAAGGAGCTAGTGCCGGTCTTTGCTAAGGCCCTGAAGGACGTCGCTCTTAACCGGGTCCACACTCAGACTCCAAGAGGAAAAGGACACCCCCCTGGCCATCAGAGCCCAGCGAGGTACACCCCAGGACCAATACAGAGACCACCGCCACACCAACCAGGACCAGAGAGGATCCCCACGTACACGCCATCAGAGCACAACACCAATGTCTGACCTGCACCACTCCTGCCCCCCAGGAGAGCAGGACCACCCCAGCCCGGCAGAGGGAGATGTGCTCAGGATGTAAGCAATACTACAGGCAGAGACAATCCATTGAGAGACATAAAGCAGATGCTCAGCATCATCTGCTCCCGCCTTATGGATCAGGAAGCATAATGACTAGCCCTTTTCACAACAAAAAAAAAGGGTATGATTGTTAGAAAGAGTTGCAGCTATATATTCTCAGCATTTATAGACACTTGAAATGTTCTTTTTTCCTCATTTAACATGACAAACACACATATACCTGTCACAGTAAAAGTCCAATCTTAACATGAAATCCTTGTGCATCTCAACCTGGAATATCCAAGGCCTACGCTCTTCAGTGCTTGGCCTGAAGAGCAGGACCTCAGAGTTCCTAGATGAAATCAAAGATCTAGACATCATCATTTTGCAAGAAACCTGGTGTGGAGGAGAAGGGTCCCACTGGTTGTCCCCCTGGGTACACAGAGCTGGTGGCCCCCTCCAATAAACTGCCAGGAGTAACCCAGGGCAGAGACTCTGGAGGCATACTGATTTGGTTTAAAGCAGAGCTTAGGAATTACATTGAATTTATAAAAAAGGGCGAAAACCACTTATGGCTCAAGATTAAGAAAGACATCATTTGTAGCATGCAAAATGTTTTCATTTGCGCAATCTATATCCCCCCTATAGAATCCCCGTACTTCAAAGAGGACACCTTCTCCAACATTGAGAGGGAGATTAACCATTTCCAGGCCCAGGGGAACGCGTTGATCTGTGGTGACCTCAACTCAAGAACTGGTGAAGAACCAGACTTTATCAGTACTCAGGGGAATAATTACATATTTGGGAATAACCATTTGATCTCCCTTTTCATTCACGAAGGAATAACTTTGACAAACAGACAAATGCAAACGGAAAGCAACTCCTGCAGCTCTGTCGAAGCCTGGGTCTGTACATTGTCAATGGTAGGTTCAGAGGAGACTCCCTTGGAAGATCGACCTATTCTTCACCTCATGGCATCAGCACCATAGACTATATGATTACAGATCTGGACCCATCCTCTTTCAGAGCATTCACAGTCAGATCACAGCCAAATTACTGTGTATCTTAAAAGGACAGAAACAACCAACACAGAAACACAGCCCAGTAAGCTGTATAACATTAAAAAATCCTACAGATGGGCCCAAAACAGCATGGAAAAATACCAGAAAGCAATTAGCAGTCAATCAACTCAATCTCTCTTGGACACCTTTCTGGAAAACACATACACTCACAACAAAGAAGGTGTAAACCTGGCAGTGAATAACCAAAATAATATTTTTGATAATTTGGCATCAATGTCGAACTTGAAATCTCGCAAGAGTAAACCCAAAACACAAAACCACGAAAAATGGTTTGATTCAGACTGTCATAACATGAGGAAAAAACTCAGAAAAATATCAAACCAAAAACACAGACAACCAGAAAAGGAGGAATTATGCCTTGCTTATTGTCAGGCACTAACACAATACAAAAACACACTCAGAACCAAGAAAGAACAGTATATTAAGAATAAACTCAGCTCCATTGAGGAATCTATTGATTCTAATTGTTTCTGGGACAACTGGAATACATTACACAAAAAGCAACATGATGAATTGACCATTCAAAATGGAGACACATGGGAAAACCATTTTGAAAAATTATACCAGAAAAACACACTAAGCCCAGAGCAAGATCAAATATGTAAAGAATTGGAAAAGCTCGAACTGACCATAAAAGATTACCAAAACCCGTTAGACTCCTCAATAACTGAAAAAGAGCTATTTGAAAAACTCAAGGACCTGCGACCAGGAAAAGCTTGTGGTGCAGATGGCATCCTAAACGAGATGCTTAAACACACTGACGATAAAATGAAATTGGCTATCCTAAAACTCTTCAACTTGGTTCTGAGTGTCGGTTACTTCCCTGATATCTGGAACAAAGGATTCATAATGCCCATATACAAAAGTGGAGACAAAGTTGACCCAAATAACTATCGAGGCATCTGTGTGAACAGTAATCTGGGGAAGGTATTCTGTAGTATCATAAACCAAAGACTTATAAACTTCCTTAAGGAGCACAATGTCTTGGTAAAAGCCAAATTGGATTCTTACCAAATTATAGAACATCGGATCATATTTTCACCCTACACACCCTAATTGACAAACATGTTCACCAAAACAAAAGAAAATTTTTGCCTGCTTTATAGATTTCCAGAAGGCTTTCGATTCTATTTGGCACGACGGTCTATTCTTAAAACTTATTGAAAGTGGTGTAGGGGGAAAAACATATGATGTAATTAAATCAATGTATACAAACAATAAATGTGCAGTTAAAATTGTAGACAAACAAACAAAATATTTCTCACAGGGGCGTGGCATGGCGCAGGACTCGTCTATCTCACCGACACTCTTTAATATTTATATAAATGAATTGGCAAAACTACTTGAACAATCCACAGCACCTGGCCTCGTCCTATATGACTCCAAGGTTAAATTCCTCCTCTATGCAGATGACCTGGTTCTGATCTCACCAACTGAGGAGGGTCTACAGCAGAACCTGGGTCTGCTAGAGTCGTTCTGTCAGACCTAGGCCCTGACAATAAACCCCCAAAAAACCAAAGTTCTTGTGTTCCAGCAAAGATCCAGACATCAGGGACCCAGAATAAACTTCACATTAGGAGCAACTAAAATTGAACAAACTACAAATTACACATACCTAGGCTTAAAAATCAGTTCTAAGGAAAATTTTCATTTGGCTGTGAATGAACTGAAAGAGAAAGCAAAAAGGGCTTTCTATGCCGTTAAAAAGTCAATCCAAATAGAAATTCCAATTGGCATTTGGCTCAAAATTTTTAAATCAGTAATTGAACCAATTGCACTTTATGGCAGTGAGGTGTGGGGTCCGCTAACACAACAAGAATTTGCAAAATGGGACAAACATCCAATTGAGATCCTACATGCAGAATTCTGTAAAAGTATCCTCCGGACTCAGAGGGAAACCACAAACAATGCATGCAGGGCAGAACTTGGCCAATATCCACTACTAATTAATATCTAAAAAAGAGCCATCAAACTTTGGAAACACCTAAAAAATGAGCAACCCCCACTGCTATCATTACAAAGCCCTGAAATGCCAAGAGATGATCATAGAGAAGAGTCCCCTCAGTCTAGTCCTGGGACTCAGTGAAGTAAATACTAACATTACTAATATTAATCAGCCCCAGGACAGTGACATCCTAGCACAGAGAATTTGACCCAACACAATTATTACTAAACAAAAAGAAAAATATTTGACCCATTGGACAGAAACGACAAAAACCCAAAACAAACTCGATTGCTATTTGGCCCTAAACAGACAATACACCATGGCTGAATACCTGACCATGGTAAAAGATAGCAAACTGAGAAAAACCTTGACAATGTACAGGCTTAGTAAGCATAGCCTGTGTAATGTATATACCTTTAAGGGGGGAACTTCTTTTTACAGCTCATGTATACTGCAGAACCGGCAGCAACCACACCTGTATATAGCACTGAGTAGTAATCTGTACAGTTCAGTTCCAGAGTGAGCCACATTGAGTAAACACCATTTGTACCGTTCCCCTGCAGTCTGGTGTCTTATTACTCTCGGACACAACGTTGGCGACGAGACAAATTCGATCCTACCTGCAACACTGCATCACCTCCCAGGGATTCGTTCCTGGAGACCAGTAGATTGGAGTTCAAGGCCAGAGACACGGGCGTCGACCACGGGCAACCGCCCAGTCATCCAGCAGAGACTCGAGAATTGCGGGGGAGGCTGTTGAGAGCCAGGCTTGGCTTTCCAGTCAGGGTGGTCCAGCGAAACGGGCTGGCAACAGGTAGAGCGCAGACACTTCCCGCACAGCGGCGGGCTAGAGCCCGACCGAGTGGTTCAGCAAAGGGCCGAGCAGCGTCGACGGGGGAGAGAGAGAGAGCGCAGAGCGCACAGGGCGCAGCCAGTGTTCAGGGGCCGAGCAGCGTCATGGAGAGGGAGAGAGACGTGCAGAAACCCGCGAGGCGCCACCATTGCCACGAGGACCGCCGAGAGCGGCGTTGGCAGCAGCGCAGGAGAAGCGCGCGAAACCTACAGGGCGCCGCCATTGCCACGAGGACCGCCGAGAGCGGCGTTGGCAGCAGCGGGGGAGGAAGGAAAGCGCGGGAGAAGCCATTTTAAGCCATTTTAAACCACACACAAAATGCCGAAGAGTGGCAGTATCACCGCATTTGACAATGAAGTCGAAGATTGGACTACATATGTCGAACGAATAGAGGTATACTGCAAGGCAAATGAGGTGTCAGATGACAAGAAAGCGCCGGTATTGTTAAATTTAATGGGTGCAAAGACGTATGGCTTATTACAAAATCTAGTAACCCCAGCGAAGCCAGTGGAAAAGAGTTTTGGAGACATAGTGACGATACTACAGGAATATTTAAACCCCACACCGCTGCTGAAAGCAGAAAGATTCAAGTTTCACAAACAGAACCAGCATAAGGATGAAAGCAATGCTGAATATTTAACAGAACTGCGCAAACTATCGAAACACTGCCAGTTTGGAACGGGACTGGCAGATACCTTAAGGGACAAGTTTGAGTGTGGGCTTCAAAGTGATGGAACCCAGAAACGGCTTTTATCTGAAAAGGACCTTACGGTGGAAAAGGCTTTCAGCATTGCGGTATCATATGAAGCAGCAGCACGGGGCGCTGCAGAGATACAACAGAGACCGCAAGAATATGGCACAAATGAAATGTCATACAGAACAGAGAAGTGCTATCGTTGCGGCAGAACAACACACGACCAGAATGATTGCTGGTTCAAAGACAAAGTGTGCAGACAGTGTGGAAAAGTAGAACACGTAGCACGAGTCTGCAGGTCGGGAAAGAAAACCAGCAATAAGAAATCTCCAAAAGGAAAGTACAAGAAGGTACATAAGGTGATGGAGAATAGTTCAAACGAACAAAAGAGTGATACCGACTCCGAAAACAGGGAGCTGAGTTGTCTGAAACTACATAATGTGATCAAAACGAAGGATCACCGAACCATTTGGGTCACTCTCAAGATAGCAGGTGTCCAGGAAAAAATGGAATTGGACACAGGATCAGCCCTAACAGTCATAAACCGACAGGACTACGAGCGGCTATTCTCACACATACACTTGAGAGACACAAAAATTATTTTGAAGACGTACACGGGGCAAAAAGTCTACCCCAAAGGAAAAATAAGGGTGACCGTTATATATAACGGCAAGGAAACACCAAAACTAGACCTGTATGTATTGCAAGATGGAGGACCACCATCACTGGGATGTGAATGGATCCAGAAAATACAGCTGGATTGGCATTCCATACAAGCACTGACTGTGGCTGCCAAAATGGATGACGACGTCACACCTGGGCGACTGTCAAAGATCCTAACCGACGCGCAAGAAGTGTTCCAGCAAGGACTCGGAACACTAAAAGGCATGACAGCAACAATTAAAATCGAAGAAAACGCAAGCCCAAAATTTTTTAAGGCCAGACCGGTACCTTGTGCGATCTGCCCAGCCGTCAAAGCAGAGCTGGAGAGTTTGCAACGTTCAGGAGTACTATCCAAGTTAGACTGGAGTGAGTGGGCTACACCCATCGTCCCTGTGATGAAAAAGTCGTTGAGCAGCACGCCTTGGGAACCAAGGAAGGTTCGCATCTGTGGGGAATTTAAGGTAACAGTGAACCCAGTCCTTCACACCGTACAATATCCACTTCCGCGGATTGAAGATACTTTTGCCTCGCTATCTGGGGGGAAACGCTTCACTAAGATTGATCTGGCCCAGGCGTGTCTGCAAATGGAGGTAGAAGAAGCATCAAAAAAATACCTCACAATCAACACCCATAAAGGTCTCTACCAATACAACCGGCTGGTGTTTGGGGTAGCATCAGCTCCGGCTATTTGGCAAAGGGCAATGGAACAAGTCCTGCAAGGGATCCCAGGGGCCCAGTGTTATTTGGACGACATCCTGGTCACGGGCGAAAATGACAGTGATCACCTCGCCAACCTGGAGCAGGTGCTCACTAGATTGAAGGAATATGGGCTCCGAGCTAACTGCCCCAAATGCAAGTTTTTTAAAAAACAAATCTCGTATTGTGGCCACGTTATCGATAAAGAGGGGTTACATAAGTCCCCAGAAAAGATTGAGGCAGTAGTCAAGGCTCCAGCACGGAAAACGTGTCACAGCTGCGGTCGTTCCTCGGGCTGGTAAACTACTACCATGTTCTTGCCAAATTTGTCTACAATACTACACCCACTGAACACCCTACTGCAAACTGGAGTGCTATGGAAGTGGAGTGACGAATGTAAACGAGCTTTCCAGAAGAGCAAAACACTAATCACATCGAAAGAGGTATTGGCCCATTTCAACCCAGCACTACCAATTTGGTTGGCGTGTGATGCGTCACCCTATGGCATTGGAGCGGTGCTGTTGCACAAATTCTCGGACGGCTCAGAGAGGCCAATAGCCTTTGCGTCACGATCACTAACCTCAGCCGAGCGTAACTACGCCCAGATTGACAGGGAGGCCCTCAGCCTAGTGTGGGGAGTGAACAAGTTCAATCACTATCTGCACGGGCAGAAATTCACCTTGCTGACTGATCACCAGAATCTTGTCTCCATTTTTAATCCGAAGAAGGGCGTTCCGGTGATGACTGCGCAACGACTACAAAGATGGTCACTCTTTCTAGGGGCGCACCACTATGAGATTGAATATAAGGGCACGAAACAGCATGGAAATGCTGATGGGCTATCACGCCTGCCACTGCCTACTGCGGAGGAAGCACCAGCAGTGGATCCTGTCGAAATATTTCATTCGACTATAGTTGAATACCTACCGGTAACTAACGCTCGTATAGAACAGGAGACCCGAAATGACCCGACACTGTCTCGGGTATATGATTTGACGGTGAAGGGATGGCCAGCACATGGCGAATCACTGTTTCCAGCATTCTCAACAAGAAGAGAACAGCTGTCAGTGTGCGGGGGGACCTTGATGTGTGGATCCCGAGTGGTAATTCCACCCAAGTTAAGGGATAGAGTGCTCAATGAGCTTCATGATGGTCATCTGGGAGGGGTAAAAATGAAAAGCCTTGCCAGGGCTTATGTGTGGCGGCCGGGAATCGATAAACAAATCGAGGACCTGACCAAGAGCTGCTCAGGATGCCAGAAAGTCCAAAATGCACCAGCACATGCCCCTCTACACCCATGGGAGTGGCCCTCATCTCCATGGCAATGGGTGCATATTGATTTTGCTGGTCCATTCATGGACTCAATGTTTTTAATAGCCGTGGATGCGCACTCGAAATGGCCTGAGGTGATCAAAATGTCCTCCACCACCACGGAGAAAACTATTGCAGTCGTACGGACCATTTTTGCCAGGAATGGCTTGCCAGAACAGATTTGATCCGACAACAGACCACAGCTTGTGTCCGAAGAGTTCCGGAGGTTTATGAAGAAGAATGGAGTAAGGCATTACACATCCACCCCGTATCATCCAGCCACAAATGGATTGGCTGAGAGGTTCGTACAAACCTTTAAGAAGGCAATAAAGGCTATGTACAATGACAACATTCCGCTGCAGCATAAGGTGGACAATTTCCTGTTCGCCTACCGGAATGCGACACATGCAGTCACCAACCAGGCCCCGGCCATGATGTTCTTTAACCGAAGGTTAAGATCTCGCCTGGATTTGCTCAGACCAAACGTACGAAGAGATGTTGAGAGTAAGCAATTCCAGCACATCCATGAGAAGCCAACAAGGAGCTTCAATGTAGGTCAACCAGTCTTGGCCCGCGACTACCGAACAGTAAAATGGCAGCCAGGAACGATATGCACACGGCAGGGCCCACTAATGTACACAGTGGACATTGGGGAGAACATCGTGAGATGCCATGCTGACCAGACCCTAGAGTCACAGGAACAAATCAACCCCATGTCTCGGCCATACGTACCTGGTGAGGAACCCGATGTACAGGTCACATCTACCCCAGAAACTGTAGCATCGGAAGCTGATGACCCAACCGACGACAGGGTGCCAGAATCGCCTCCGCACCAAGAGCGAGACACTCGGGAAAGGCGCCATCCAGAAAGGATCAGGAAGCCTCCCCAAAGACTGAATATATGAATGGACTAGTTTCAGCTAACGTTGTATGTTAAAAGTGTTAATTGTAATTAGTTTGATATTTAATTGTTAAATGAGTGTTATGGTACTGTTAATCTAAAAGGGGAGGAATTGTAATGTATACCTTTAAGGGGGGAACTACTTTTTACAGCTCATGTATACTGCAGTACCGGCAGTAACCACACCTGTATATAGCACTGAGTAGTAATCTGTACAGTTCAGTTCCACAGTGAGCCACGTTGAGTAAACACCTGTTGTACCATTCCCCTGCAGTCTGGTGTCGTATTACTCTCGGACACAACAGCCTGGCCATCGAAAAAGGCAGACACAGGCAGACCTGGCTGCCCAGAGAGGACAGGATATGCTCTCACTGCAGTCAGGGAGTGGTGGTGACAGAGATGCACTTCCTCACAACTTGTGGAAACTATCAGGACATAAGGGGGAATTTCTACCCAAAATTCATAAAAATATGCCCTGAATTCAAAAATTTGAATGACCACCAAAAACTCCCATATCTATTAGGGGAACAGTGAAAATGCGTAACTTTAGTGGCAAACTATGTTAAAGCTTGCCATAAGCAGAGGGATAACCAGTGACCATTAAATCTAAGAAAAGATTATATTGTGGCAAAACCACCAATGATCTTCTGTACAAATGCATAACTGTCTTTAACCCAATGCTACAGCATCTGTGTTTGTTGGCTGAGTGTAAATAAGCTTTCTGCAAAAGCCCTGTAACAACGTGATGACGTCATCACGTTGGTCACGTGATGCCCCGAACGGCGGGAAACGTGATGATGTCATGACGTCAGAGAGTGGGAGGTTCTAAGACCAGACCTTGTGTAACAAGCTGCTGAAAAGACCTGTTTGCTGTTGCTCCTGCATGTTTTTGTTTTGTTCACTTGTTTGATTAAATTCAGTTGAATTATTGAACTGACTCGACTTCAGTGCTTCAGTTAGGGATAGATCGATTCCTACAATATGTATATTATATGTGTGTATATTTATGTATTCATGGGTATATTTGTCTATACACTGTATGTCTAGATCTGCGTTTAGGTGTTCAATCATACATGTTTTTCTGTGCTTTGGCAACATAAGGTGTATCTTGTCATGCGTGTTAGATCCGGGTATCTTAATGTGGTGTCCTTCAATAATCAGACAAAGACTGCAGGGAACGATCAACAGGTGTTTACTGAATGAGGGTTCAACTGCAACTGACTGTACAGAGCACTACTCAGGGTTTATATACAGATGTGGTCACTGCCGGTACTACAGGATACAGGAGCTGTAAAAAGTAGTTCTCCCCCTTAAAGGTACATACATTACAATGCCAATAAAGCAATTTGAATTGAATTGAATTGAATAGAGACAGAGAGAGGGAGAGACAGAGAGATTGAGAGAGAGAGAGACAGAGAGACAGAGAGAGAGAGAGAGGCAGGTGCTGAGAGAGAGAGAGAGAGAGAGAGGGAGACAGAGAGAGCGAGAGACAGAGATTGACAGAAAGAGAGAGACAGAGAGAGAGACAGAGAGAATGTGACAGAGAGAGAGAGAGAGTGACAGAGAGAGTGTGAGAGTGACATAGAGAGAAAGGGAGAGACAGAGAGAGACAACCACATTTGCAAGAAGTGTCTTCTGCCACCAGCTGATGTGACAAACTCAGCCTCTGGAGGCACTGCTGCTCAGACAGATGAATCAATCGGAAGACAGGGAGAGAGACAGAGAGAGAGTGAGATAGAGAGAGAGAGAGATAGAGGGACAGAGAGAGAGAGATAGAGGGACAGAGAGAGAGAGAGACAGAGAGAGAGACAGACAGAGAAAGTGACAGACAGAGACAGACAGACAAACAGAGAGACAGAGAGACAGAGAGAGAGACAGAGAGACAGAGAGAGAGAGACAGAGTGAGACAGAGAGAGAGACAGAGAGAAACAGATAGAGAGAGAGACACAGAGCGAGAGAGAGAGACAGAGAGAGGGAGAGAGACAGAGAGAGAGAGATAGACAGAGAGAGACAGAGAGAGAGAGAGAGAGGGAGAGAGTGAGGGAGAGAGAGACAGAGAGAGAGAGAGTGTGAGATAGCGAGGGGGAGAGAGAGGGAGAGACAGAGAGAGAGACAGATTAATATTGTCTGTACCCAACGAAGGTCAAAATTGTTTGACACCTACAGAATGTTGGAAAACTGTACTTTTTGCTATGTAAGCTTTGGCAATATGGTTCCATGTAAACTTTCATGCCAATAAAGCATTTGAAATAGAAATAGAAATAGACAGAGAGAGAGAAAGACAGAGAGAGAGACAGAGTGAGGCAGAGAGAGAGAGATAGATAGAGAGAGAAACAGAGACAGAGAGGGAGACAGAGACAGAGAGAGAGAAAGACAGAGAGAGACAGAGAGACAGAGAGAGAGTTAGACAGAGAGAGTGACAGAGAGAGAGAGACAGAGAGAGGGAGACAGAGAGAGAGAGAGAGGGAGAGAGAGAGAGAGAGAGCGAGACAGAGAGAGAGACAGAGTTTGGGAGAGAGAGGGAGAGACAGAGAGAGAGAGACAGAGAGAGTGAGAGACAGAGAGAGAGAGCAAGAGAGCGTGAGACAGACAGAGAGACAGAGGGTGGGAGAGACAGAGGGAGAGACACAGAGAGAGAGACAGACAGAGAGAGAGAGAGAGAGAGTGAGACAAAGAGAGAGACAGAGTGTGGGAGAGAGAGGGAGAGACAGAGAGAGAGCGACAGAGAGAGCGTGACAGAGAGAGAGAGAGAGTGACAGAGAGAGAGGGAGAGATAGAGAGAGACAACCACATGTGCAGGAAGTGTCGTCTGCCCCCAGCTGACGTGACAACCTCAGCCTCTGGAGGCACTGCTGCTCAGACAGATGAATCAATCGGAAGACAGGGAGAGAGACAGACAGAGAGAGAGAGACAGAGAAAGAGTGAGAGAGAGATAGAGAGAGACAGAGAGAGAGAGACAGACAAACAGACAGAGAGAGACAGAGAGAGAGAGAGACAGACAGACAGACAGAGAGAGAGAAACTGAGAGAGAGACAGAGAGAGAGAGACAGAGAGAGAGAAATTCAGAAATTTGAATGACGACCAAAAACTCCCATACCTACTAGGGGAAGAGAGAAATTGCATAACACTCGCGGCACACTATGTTACAGCTTGCCATAAACAGAGGGACAACCAGTAAATATAAGAAAAGAGTATATATAAATTATATGAAAGTATATATTTATACACTCAGGGATATATCTGTTTATACACTGAGGGATATATCTGTTTATACACTGCATGGATAGATCTGTATTTTTGTGAACAAACATGAATGTTTTCCGATGCTTTGGCAACATAAGATGTAACTTGTCATGCCAATAAAGCGATTTGAATTGAATTGAATTGAATTGAATTGAATTGAATTGAATTGAGAGAGAGAGAGAGACAGAGAGAGAGACTGAGAGAGACAGAGAGAGAGACCGAGAGAGAGAGAGAGACAGACAGACAGAGAGAGAGAGACTGAGAGAGAGACAGAGAGAGAGAGAGAGACAGAGAGACAGACAGAGAGACAGAGAGAGAGACTGAGAGAGAGACTGAGAGAGAGAGAGAGACAGAGAGAGAGAGAGAGACAGAGAGAGAGAGAGAGCAGAGCCCGAGCAGCAACCGGAGCACGGAGCCTGAAGCCGGAGAAAGGCCTGAGGAACCGGGCCGAGCGAGGCACCGGAGAGAAGGAGAGCGAGCAGCAACAGGAGTAGACCCAGACCGGGAGGAGCGGCCCGAGCCAGTCAAAGAGGCGAGTGGAGAGGTAGGGGTGCCGGATCGGGTCGGGCCTGGAGAGCGAGCAAGCCCGAGGCCTGAAACCCGAGAAACTCCGGGGTCGGAGAAACTCGGACAAACACCGGGCCGGGACAGCACAGCCGAGCCGAGAGGCTGGGGCCAGGGCAGAAGCCCGGAGAGAGCGTTGGGAGCTGAGAGCTGAGAGCGCGAAATTTGAATGAAGGGAAACGGCTGAAAGGAGAAAAGGAGCAAAGAGAGGTAACTGCACCTAGAGAGAGAGAGACGGAGCGAGAGAGCGTGAGAGAGAGGAGAGGAAACACCAGCTGGAGAGAAAAAGCCGGAGAAATAAGTTTTACCTAACTCTACCTAAGTTTCATTTTAGTTAAAGTTAGTTCGGAAAAAGTTTAATTTTATTTAAATTTAGCTCGAAAAAAAAACAAAAAAAAAAACCTGAAAAAAGAACAACAAACCCGCGAGGAAAAGGAATAGAAACCCGAGAGAAACGATAAACTACCCGAACCAAGAGCCTGTGAGAAAAAGAGAAAGATAAACCTTTAAGAGCAGCTATATCAAAGATGAACCCCTGAAAAACTCCCAATTTTGGACCTAAAAGTGGGCTAAGGTGGAACACGACACAAAAAAGAGAAAAAAAAAAGTTATCTATCTGAGACAAAAAACAAACGACTACAATGAGCAGGGAAATGATATATCCTGAGCAATGCACAAAAAATAAAGCAAAGGAAAAATACAAGTACACAACACTAAAAAATAACCCAGAAATCCTCTACGTGGACTATACCACACACAAAGGGACTAAGCTGAAGAACAACCTCATATTCTACACCGAATACGTCACCTCCTGGAAGGAGACTTTACAAAAACACTACACATACGTCTCCAGCGAAGGTATTGGCAGTGGAGGCAGACTGAAAATATGTAAAGATGGAAACCTAGATAAAGATGACCCCCTGCTAACCATAAGCTACTACAACAAAAATAGAAAGATCATGATACAGGGGAATGTGGAAAATCTGGACACCTTCGAAAAGGAATTCCCCCAGTTGAAAACTAAGGCAGACACAAAGAGGACCAATGGACAGGAAGCAAAAGAGAGTCGAACAGAGGATGATGAGAGCCAAGTGGAGGAAGAAGAAGAGAGACCAGCAGAGGAAAACACCTCCCTGTACATCTCCACCCCCCCCACACCTCTCAACGAAAACAAAATGATGAAAGAGAATCTGGCCAAACTAGAACTTGATTTCAACGAATACAGAGAAACACTGGCCAAGAATTTGAAGGAGGAATTCAAACAGCTAAAAACGGAATACGAGTCCACCATCCACAAGATGAGAAAGACCATAGAGGAGCAAAGAAATGAGATCAAAGAACTCCGTACTCAACAAAACAAAACGAAGGAGACCGTAGAAAGGCTCAGCAGGCAACACAAACCTCTTAAGGTCCAAAAACCTGAGGACACAAAAACAACACACACAAAGACACAGAACCCGCCGGATGCCACCCCACACGAAGACACACCGAAAGCCACAAACCCCGCTCCAACCAGCCCTCAGTCGAGTCATGCCCAGACTACTGCTACCCAGTCCTCACACACAGGAACACAAAAACCGACAGATACCCCCCCAAACGATGACACACCGAAAGCCCCAAACCCCGCTCCTGCCACACAACATATCCCAGAAACCCAGCCAACAACCAGCCACCAGGCGAGCCCTACCCAGACTACTGTTACCCAGTCTGAAAAACCAGCCCCTCAGGCGGTCCTGCTGACCGACTCCAACGGAAAGTTTCTGGACCCCCAGAGGCTGTTCCCAGACCATCAAGTCCTGAAAAAATGGTGCAGCAACACAGGCCAAGCAATGAAGATCCTGAACAAAGAATCCCTTGGAAGCCCCAAATGGATTGTGATCCACACAGGCACGAACGACCTACGCACCCTACAGGAAGGCATGGCTTGGGCGGTGAGCAGGATGGCAGAAAAGGCCAGCAGGGAATTCCCCGAGGCGCGGATCGTGATCTCCACACTACTGCCCAGAAAGGACACCCCAGCCTATATAATCCACAACACCAACAGGGAGATCGACACGAGATGTTCTGTCCTCCCCAACGTCTCCCTGGCCCATCATCCAAACATCAACACAAGGGACCTCTATGACGAAATACATCTACTCAAACAGCGGATGTGGGTCTTCGCAAGAAACCTCATAAACACTGCCAAAAGACGCAGCCCTCCCACCCCCTCTACCATTGGGAGCCCAAACAGGACCACCAATGTCCCCCACCCCCCTTTACAAAACCAACAACAGAACCGTGCTTTTATACCTGACCCAAGACCCCCCTCTAGACCACAAACTGTAGACCAAGAACTGAGAAAGATCATGACGATGCTGAACAGCCTGATAGAAAGCCGGAGAAATTATTAATATTGTTATTTACCATTATCATTATTGTTATCTTATCAGTATTATTACTATTATTAGATAGATATATGTGCATGCCTCATGAAATTTATACTAAATCATCATTTAGCATTATAGAAAATAGTGTTTCCACACTCATCCCACAAAATAGGTCCATTTTATTTCGTTTTATTGAACTATATAAATGCGTTCTTTCCACATAAGCTGCTGGAATATCCAGGGCCTCCGCTCCTCAACTTTTGGGATGAAGAGTACAGACCCTGAATTCCTAAAAGCTATAAAAGACATTGATATAATTGTGTTAACAGAAACATGGTGCCAAAAGGACGTGCCGACCCACTGTCCTCCAATGTACCATGAAATCATTGTGCCCTCAGTAAAGAACACTAAAACACGCAAGGGCAGAACCTCCGGGGGAATATTGGTGTGGTATAAGGGAGAACTGGACAAACACATCTCACCGGTAAAACAGGGGAAATCACACGTATGGCTAAAACTAGATAAAAATATAGGAATAGCAAAAAAAGATGTTTACTTATGTGCAATCTACATACCTCCAATAGATTCGCCATATTTCGAAGAGGAGTTATTTGATACTCTCCACATGGAAATCAGCCATTTCCAGGCCCAAGGAAATGTGATAATATGTGGGGACCTAAATGCAAGGACCGGTTGTGAACCTGACTTCATAGACCCACAGGGAAACAACCATGTGTTTGGCCAGACCCCTTTAGATGTCACACCAGCCATCGCAAATCGGAACAACCTTGATCGTGAAATAAATAAAAGCGGTAGGGAGGTAGTGCAACTCTGCCGAGCCTTAGGCCTGTACATAGTTAATGGTAGGTTCAGAGGGGACTCCCAAGGGAGACTCACATACTCCTCAACTCTTGGGTCTAGTGTGGTGGACTATACAATCACTGACCTGGACCCCTGCGATATCAACGCATTCACTGTCAGGCAGCAATCCCCCCTCTCAGACCATAACCAAATAAATGTGTACCTTAAACTTTCTGCCCAAACTACAGACACAAAAAAGGAACACAGTAAGCTACATAAAATAAACCAGACATACAGATGGGCCCCAGACAGTGGAGATAAATTCATCACAGCACTAAATTCACCTGATCTCACAAGTAAAATTTCAAAATTTAAAGAAAATCTATATGAGATCACCAGAGATGGTGTAAACACGGCCATAGAGGATATAAATATGATCTTCCATGAGGCAGCTGTAAAAGCCGACCTCGTGAAACAGAAGAGGAAGCGTCACAAAAGACAAAATAAAAATAAGAAATGGTTTGACCACGAATGCAAAAATGCCAGAAAAGACCTGAGAAAAATATCAAACCAAAAGCATCGGCAACCAAACAATCCGGACCTACGTACTAGATACAATGAAACCCTCAAAAGATATAAACACACCATTAGGAACAAAACACAAAACTATACCCACAAAATACTCGAAGAAATTGAAAACTCCACCAATCCAAAACAATTCTGGGAAATGTGGAATAACCTGAGTACAACACAATTGCAAGCATTACCAATCCAAGATGGCGACATCTGGAGAACACATTTTGAAAACCTCTACAAAGACATCCCAATAAACAAAACAAACCCAAGTCAACATCAGGTCACAGAAAAACTCCACACATTAGAAGCAACAATTAAAGACAACCAAAACCCTCTAGACTCCCCAATCACATGGAAAGAACTGGCCACAAAAACAAAATCTCTCCACCTAAAGAAAGCCTGTGGCCCAGACAACATCAAAAATGAAATGCTAAAGTTCAGCAATATGGAGATGCAGGGTGCGATACTCAAACTATTCAACATCATATTACGCTCAGGCTGTTTTCCCGATATCTGGTGCCAAGGACTAATCTCCCCCATATATAAAAGTGGAAACAAATCAGACCCAAATAACTACCGCGGCATCTGTGTCAACAGTTGTCTAGGGAAGTTATTCTGCAGTATTCTAAATAGTAGATTACTTGATTTTCTTAACAAACATAATATCCTCAGAAAAAACCAAATAGGCTTTCTTCCAAAACACCGCACCGCCGACCATATCTATACCCTTCACACCCTCATTGAAAAACATAAACACCAAACAAAAAATGGGAAAATATTCGCCTGTTTCATCGACTTCAAGAAAGCCTTTGACTCTATATGGCACGAAGGGCTCTATTATAAACTTCTTCAGTGTGGAATAGGGGGCAAAGTCTATGACCTTATTAAATCAATGTATCTGAAAAACAAATGCGGGGTCAAAATTGGAGACAAACGCACCGATTTCTTCACCCAGAGAAGAGGCGTCCGGCAGGGCTGCAATTTGAGCCCGACCCTGTTCAACATATACATAAATGAATTAGCAGACATGCTGGAGCAAAGCGAGTCACCAGGTCTCCGTCTCCTGGATGGAGAAGTGAAGTCCCTGTTCTATGCGGACGACCTGGTTCTGCTGTCTCCCACAGAACAGGGATTACAGCAACAACTAGACCTACTCGACAAATACTGCCAAAATTGGGCTCTAACAGTAAATCTAAAGAAAACCAACATCATGATTTTTCAGAAAAGACCCAGATGTCAGGAAAACAAATACCAGTTTACCCTCAGTGATACCACTATAGGACACACTATGAGC